>NW_028250894.1:0-17819 GCF_964263255.1 Lissotriton vulgaris | reverse complement strand
AGAAAATGAAATGGCGATAACAGTAATATTTTCTTCTAATCTGGTGGTGGAGGACATTACCTCTACTACCACAATGTACTATAGTCCACCAAATTTAGACATGACAGCTTTCCCATCCATCCTCCTTGTACGTTGAAGGGAACAACCATCACGGCGGTTCCCATCACTGTAAAAATGGAAAGGGGCGACCATTCGGTCCCCCCGAACGTATGGTGGAGTACCACGATCCCCCCGGGAAGCCATCTTGGGCGGGAGGCGAGCCTCGGCTGGTATGCCCGAAGCGGCGTAGCCGGGGCGCGCCTTTTTCCCGCCCTGGAGTGGGCTGGCCTAGACACTGACGCGGCCGGCCACGCCCTTTGGGGCAGGCAGGGGCGGGTGTACGCCCGCCCTGAAGACGGATAAAAGGAGCAGCAAGCCAAGAGAGCATCCTCTTGTTCCTGTGCTCTGAAGCTGCACCTCCTCGCTGCACGTGAGCTCGAGACGGAACGAAGAGCCAATTTTGAGCGTCGTAATCTTTCTTGTTTGTTTTACAGATACTCTGTTGGAGAATGCCTAAAAAGGTGGGAAAGAGAATGACTACCGAGCAGATGCTGCGTGTTCTCATGAAGGAGGTGACCGACCTAAAAAAGCGAATGGCGGATAAAGACGAGGAAGGGGGGCCGAAACGGCCTTTGGCAGGAACAGCTCCAGGTGGAAAAGGCAAGAGGCCCAGAAGGGGAGCAACGGGGGGAGACGTCCCAGTTCCCTGTAACCCACGTGAGGCACCCATTCCTGTGCCGGAGGAAGGGAATCCGATTCCCGTAGTGGTCACCCCCGTGTCCGGAGAAGATATGCCGCCCGAACTGGCAGCACAATTAGCAGCGTGGTTGGGTAAAGGTAGCAAGGGCGCCACGGCTGACGACGCACGGGTGTTGATGAGGCAGCTGCGGGAAACAAGGGAAGCGACGAAGGCGCCATTGCCGGCTGCGGCAGTCGCAGATACAGCTTCCAGTTCAGGTAAGCGGCCTTTGCCGGTTGCGAGGGATGAGTCGGCACCCTCTCGAAGGGAAAAATTGGGTCAACATGTCCCTCTAGCTATCAAAGAGAAGATATGGGCAGAGGAGTATATAAACATCTTCTCGTTGCTTACCGATCATTATGAGATGGAGCATGTTAAGAGCCAGAAGGAGCTCATGCATCCGAGTGTTTGGCGCGCAAAGATGGCCGCCTTCAAGGTAAATGAAAACATTGGCAATTGGGGCAAAGCATGGGGGGTTTTTACATCCATCTTGGGTGAACGGAGGCCCGAATTACTGCCTGAATTGCCGATTTATCAGTCACGGATCATGGGGTATTCTGTATCACACGAGGGCAATCATTGGTTCTGTTACGATAATATTTTCAGAAAAGCGAAAGAGCATGATAGAAACTTAACTTGGGATTGTTATGATTCTGTGTCCTGGTCCAAAATGGAGGACTCTGGTATGTTGAAAGTGCCATTAGTAGGGAGTAATGTTGTTGAATCCTCCCGCCAATATGCGGGGACGCCCTTTCGATCAGGTACGGGTAACGAAAATCACTCAAGGCCAATCGGAAACACAGGTAAAAGGGGGGTATGTTGGAACTTTAACAGGGGAAAATGTACTAGGCCCCAGGGGTCATGCAAATTTAGGCACGAGTGTAGTGGGTGTGGGCAATCATCCCATCCTGAGTCCATGTGCAGAGCCAAAAATGGCGATAACGGGGGTAGAGGAGGCGCCAAACAGGTCTGACATAGTCCGTGGGGCGCCTTTACCTACTCCAATTGATACCATGGCAATGATTCCCTGGCTCAACGGATACCCGGATCACGCTTCCGCTCGGGTGTTGCGGAACGGGTTTTCATATGGTTTCCGCATCCCGGTGGGGGATTTTCAGGGTATAGCAAAATGTAAAAACCAGATATCGGTCCTGCAGCATACGACCGTGGTACAAGAAAAGATCGGGAAAGAGGTGGCTCGAGGTCGAGTCGCCGGTCCATTTAATGTACCACCAGTGGCTAACTTTGTTTGTTCCCCTTTAGGGGTGGTCCCCAAGAAGGACCCGGGTGAGTTTCGGCTGATACATAATTTATCAGCCCCACGTGGTCTTTCCGTAAACGATGCGATAGACCCGGAAGTGTGTTCGGTGCGGTACGCATCCTTCGATGAGGCCGTAGCCATATTGAATCGCCTGGGGCCCGGGGCGCTGATGGCAAAATCTGATATCGAGTCAGCGTTCCGGTTGCTCCCGGTACATCCAGACTAAGCGTGGGCGGAAAATCCGTTCCGCTCGCGGATTTTGCGGATTTTCGGGAAATCCGCAATCCGCGAGATTTGCGGATTTCCCGCAAAATCCGCAAATTCGCACGCAGCGGATTTTTTTGGCGGCGCGCGGCGTTGGTGATACAATTTTTGCGGCGCGCGGCGTTTATCATCGTTTGCCGAGTTGTTTTTTTCGATAGTTTGCGAGTGCTGCGCCATTTTGGATCTTGCTGTGTGATCCCGCGGGAATTGGCGAGCGCGATTACGTCATCGCGGCTTGCCAGCGAGAGTTTGTCAACGCGAGTACGGCGAGATCACGTCTCGCGGTACTTCGCAAATTGCGAGATTTGAGATGCGGCGCGCGAAAATATAAATTTGCAATTCTGCACAAGAAATCCACCAGCAAGCAGCATAAACCTTCTAGAAATGATGATTTTTATGTGAATAACTCCTTAGTTTGACATTTGCCTGCACTTTTTTAGCGAGGAGTCCATTTTGGGGAGGGGGGCAGGGGGGTGGGAGGAAGGAAGTGCCCCATAGTCTTCAACTTCCTGTTCCTGTTCAGCAGGCTCCTCCCAGTGCTTTGTCCATCTCCTGGTCACTTTTCATTCGGATGTGGACCTGGAAGGATTACCTTTTGTGGATGCTGCTGGATCTTTGGATTTGAGGCCTTTTTGACTTTCTTTGGATCACTGTTGGATTAGAAATTTTACAAGTAAGTTTGTTTGGGGCATTACAGTTGCTGCAACTAAAATTTTGGGATTTTCGATTTTTTTGCTGTTTTGGGGCCTTTTCCCAGGGGTACTCAGTGGTGGGTGGACTGATTCTTTCTGTGGGTTGTCTTGAATTTAAACATCATGGAGGCCATAGATGAATTGGGATTGTGCTGATTTTTCTGTGTTTTTCGATTTTTTTTTTTTGTAAAATTTTGTGTTTTTCGATTTTTGACCTGTTGTTGGGGCCTTGACCAGGGGTAGTGAGTGGTGCATGGGGCCTAGTCTTTCTGTGGGCTGTCTTGAATTTAAACATCATGGATGGAATGGGATTGTGCTGATTTTGCAGTGTTTTTCGATTTTTGGGGGTGTTCATGGGGAGGGACATGCCATGTGGCTGGTGGCCATTTTGAGTGCAGCTACAGGCACTGGCCATGTGCTGGCAGGCAAGTGGCCATTTTAAATGCAGGCTTTGTTGTTAGGCCTCCAACCATTTTGCCTACTTTTCAACCTTTATTTATGCCAGGGGTAGTGAGTCTTGCATGGGCCTAGTATTTCTGTGGGTTGTCTTGAATTTAAACATCATGGAGGCCATAGATGAATTGGGATTGTGCTGATTTTTCTGTGTTTTTCGATTTTTTTTTTTTGTAAAATTTTGTGTTTTTCGATTTTTGACCTGTTGTTGGGGCCTTGACCAGGGGTAGTGAGTGGTGCATGGGGCCTAGTCTTTCTGTGGGCTGTCTTGAATTTAAACATCATGGATGGAATGGGATTGTGCTGATTTTGCAGTGTTTTTCGATTTTTGGGGGTGTTCATGGGGAGGGACATGCCATGTGGCTGGTGGCCATTTTGAGTGCAGCTACAGGCACTTGCCATGTGCTGGCAGGCAAGTGGCCATTTTGAATGCAGGCTTTGTTGTTAGGCCTCCAACCATTTTGCCTACTTTTCAACCTTTATTTATGCCAGGGGTAGTGAGTCTTGCATGGGCCTAGTATTTCTGTGGGTTGTCTTGAATTTAAACATCATGGAGGCCATAGATGAATTGGGATTGTGCTGATTTTTCTGTGTTTTTCGATTTTTTTTTTTGTACAATTTTGTGTTTTTCGATTTTTGACCTGTTGTTGGGGCCTTGACCAGGGGTAGTGAGTGGTGCATGGGGCCTAGTCTTTCTGTGGGCTGTCTTGAATTTAAACATCATGGATGGAATGGGATTGTGCTGATTTTGCAGTGTTTTTCGATTTTTGGGGGTGTTCATGGGGAGGGACATGCCATGTGGCTGGTGGCCATTTTGAGTGCAGCTACAGGCACTGGCCATGTGCTGGCAGGCAAGTGGCCATTTTGAATGCAGGCTTTGTTGTTAGGCCTCCAACCATTTTGCCTACTTTTCAACCTTTATTTATGCCAGGGGTAGTGAGTCTTGCATGGGCCTAGTATTTCTGTGGGTTGTCTTGAATTTAAACATCATGGAGGCCATAGATGAATTGGGATTGTGCTGATTTTTCTGTGTTTTTCGATTTTTTTTTGTGTAAAATTTTGTGTTTTTCGATTTTTGACCTGTTGTTGGGGCCTTGACCAGGGGTAGTGAGTGGTGCATGGGGCCTAGTCTTTCTGTGGGCTGTCTTGAATTTAAACATCATGGATGGAATGGGATTGTGCTGATTTTGCAGTGTTTTTCGATTTTTGGGGGTGTTCATGGGGAGGGACATGCCATGTGGCTGGTGGCCATTTTGAGTGCAGCTACAGGCACTGGCCATGTGCTGGCAGGCAAGTGGCCATTTTGAATGCAGGCTTTGTTGTTAGGCCTCCAACCATTTTGCCTACTTTTCAACCTTTATTTATGCCAGGGGTAGTGAGTCTTGCATGGGCCTAGTATTTCTGTGGGTTGTCTTGAATTTAAACATCATGGAGGCCATAGATGAATTGGGATTGTGCTGATTTTTCTGTGTTTTTCGATTTTTTTTTGTGTAAAATTTTGTGTTTTTCGATTTTTGACCTGTTGTTGGGGCCTTGACCAGGGGTAGTGAGTGGTGCATGGGGCCTAGTCTTTCTGTGGGCTGTCTTGAATTTAAACATCATGGATGGAATGGGATTGTGCTGATTTTGCAGTGTTTTTCGATTTTTGGGGGTGTTCATGGGGAGGGACATGCCATGTGGCTGGTGGCCATTTTGAGTGCAGCTACAGGCACTGGCCATGTGCTGGCAGGCAAGTGGCCATTTTGAATGCAGGCTTTGTTGTTAGGCCTCCAACCATTTTGCCTACTTTTCAACCTTTATTTATGCCAGGGGTAGTGAGTCTTGCATGGGCCTAGTATTTCTGTGGGTTGTCTTGAATTTAAACATCATGGAGGCCATAGATGAATTGGGATTGTGCTGATTTTTCTGTGTTTTTCGAATTTTTTTTTTTGTACAATTTTGTGTTTTTCGATTTTTGACCTGTTGTTGGGGCCTTTTCACCAGGGGTATTTGAGTCTAGCATGGGCCTAGTCTTTCTGTGGGCTGTCTTGAATTTAAACATCATGGAGGCCATGGATGGAATAGGATTGTGCTGATTTAGCAGTGTTTTTCGATTTTTGGGGGTGTTCATGGGGAGGGACATGCCATGAGGCTGGTGGCCATTTTGAGTGCAGCTACAGGCACTGGCCATGTGCTTGGCAGGCAAGTGGCCATTTTGAATGCAGGCTTTGTTGTTAGGCCTCCAACCATTTTGCCTACTTTTCAACCTTTATTTATGCCCAGGGGTAGTGAGTCTTGCATGGGCCTAGTCTTTCTGTGGGTTGTCTTGAATTTAAACATTATGGAGGGCATGGATGGATTGGGATTGTGCTGATTTTGCAGTGTTTTTCGATTTTTTTGTGCTCTATAACTGAACTGATGTTCCTCTGTCTTCCATTTTTTTTAGGTGCACAAGACTCAAGAGAACCACCAGTGCCAGGAAGAAGTCCTGCAGCGGTGTGTGTGTGCAGCATAACGTCACGCGACGTCACGTCTGGCCTCAGACAACTCTACAATTCGTGCAACTGCGGCCTGCTGTCTGACCTGCTCTGAAGAAGATGGCCCCGCCCCCAAAGAAAGTTCTCCGTAGCTCCTCTAGCAAGAAAGTTGCTAGTAAGGAGCAGAAGAAGCAAGTTACCAAGGAGGCTGGTGTGTCACCCGCCACTTTTTTTGGGAGCAAAAGAAAAAGTACGCCTGCAGCAGCAGGATCTGCTGGGGACCAACCTGAGAGCAGCACCCCTGCTCCATTGGGTTCAGTGCCTCCACCACCACGCCAACTTAAGTCAAAGCCCTTGAGTGCTTCAGAGGCAGTCAGTGTACTTCTCCAATCACCATCGACCAGTGATGTTGGCTCATCGCAAGAAAGTAGCAGCAATGTCCCTGAATCAACACAGGTTGTTGTAACTCATCTGACAAGTGTTGAACAACCACAGCCGCAACAACAACACCATGTGCAAGTACACGCCCAAGTACATGTGGAAGGAGAGGCAGCAAAAGGAGATGCGCAAGCAAAGGTGCATGGACGTTCACAAGTGCCCACAATAGTTGTTCCTCCCGAAGTAGGGGCACATTTGGAAATCGACAATGAAGCTGAGGTATCATTGGAAGCCACTCCTCCTGATGATCATTCATTGTCTTCCACATCCCTAGCAAGGAAAAGATCAAGGGGGGTGTCTACATCTTCTTCAAGCCCACCTCGTTCTGGTGCAAGTGATCTGTCTTGGGAACCACGACAACTGCGGTCTGACAGTGAGGCAGAGGCACACCATGATCTGCCACCGGTACCTAAGCGTAAAAGGAAGGTCGTCCAAAAACTCAAACCTATGGAGTGTGATGAGGCTCAACAAGAAGTGACAGATACTGCTGGTGATGAAGCCTCTCACGATGACGACGAGGCAGTCATCACAAAGGTCACTGCAGCCCCACCGGGCATGCAGCAAAGAGACATTTTGACCCTATCCCGAGAAGCTGCTGAGCGTGATGATGATGTCGGCGAGGAGGCAATGGAAATGGAATCATTAGATTTGGAGTTAAGTAGTACACCAAAACCTACCGCTTCCATATTTCTTCCTCGCAAGAAGGTACCCACCTCGTCCTCGACCTCAATTCGTGGTGGTGAAAGTGCAAAACGTACTGAAGTTCGGCAATCCACATCCTCCACTTCATCTGTCATTAGCAGCAGGACCACCACCACCAGTATCGACGCCTCCTCCGGCGGCGGCCCCCGAAGACATTTCAAGTCTCCAGTTTGGGACTTCTTTAGTGTTTGCCCAAAAAAGGCAAACGTAGCCATTTGTAGCCTTTGTAAGCTTCGATATAGTCGTGGTAAGCTTGGTTCTAACTATGGTACCGGAGGCCAGAGAGGTCATCTTGAGAGAAGGCACCCTCTCGAATGGTTTCCGCACCTAGAGGCGGTCAAGAAAGCCGGAATTGCACGTAATGAAAACGTTGATTTGTCATCTGCTGATGACGAGGAGGTAGAAGAAGACGATCCAAACACTTCACTTACACCCAGTTCCCATGTCAGCAGCACACCCCATGGGAGCCACACTAAGAGTGTGGGAGAGAGTGAGACATCAATGCGGAAAAGTTCATCAGCGAGCGTAACTGGGTCGAAGAGATCATCATCCCGTAAATCATTGGTCCAGGGCAACATTAAAAAGATGTTGTTTACAGAAGCGCAATATGAACGCAACCACCCAATGACCCGTCTGTATAACACTAAGCTGGCTAAAATGCTAGCTCTGGACCTTCTCCCTTTTTCTTTTGTCGAAGGGGTTGGTTTTCTAGAATTAGTGGCAGTGCTCTGCCCTAAATGGAAGGTTCCTAGCCGGTTCTATTTTGCCCGAGTTGCGGTTCCAGCACTACATGAAGATGTTCTGAAGGCGATTGGGGCAGCTTTGCAGAAGAGTGCTGTTCACACTATACATCTGACAACAGACATGTGGACCAGTGGCGCAGGCGCTGATTACATGTGCATCACTGCACACTGGGTCTCTTTTTCAGGGGCTAAAGCAAAGCTAAACTCAGGTGTTGACACTAACACTGTTTTTAAAGGTGCTCGGAAACATGCAACACTAGCCATGTTTGGTTTGGAGAAACGTCACACAGCAGAAAACATTTTGGATGTCTTTAACACAAAGGTCCTTAACTGTCTGTCCCCACTAAAACGCAAGGTTGGTTATGTTTCCACGGACAATGGCTCCAATATAGTTAAGGCCATGAGGGACGGTTACTATTTCAGAGTGCCGTGTTTGGCGCACTGTATAAACCTGGTTGTCCAAAAATTCTTGGGTAATAAAGACAGTGCAGCGTGCAGTGTATTGGAGAACTGCCGAAAAATTTGCAAGCATTTCAGGCATTCTTTTAAGGCCCGCAAGCAGCTGAGGAGCATGCTATATCAATGTCAAATGCCAGTGAAAGCACTCATCCAGGAGGTGGTAACACGTTGGAACTCAACCTTCTACATGCTTGAGCGTCTGTATGAGCAGTATACGCAACTCGATCAATATTTCTTGAAAGAGGGTATAGAGGAGCTGAGGATGGGTGGGCCGCAATGGAACATAGTTGAAAGCCTAACACGCATGCTTCGTCCTTTTGAGGTCTTCACGCGTGCAGTCAGCAAGGAGGACTCTAATTTGGGAAAAGCTATCCCATTGTTGTACATGCTGGAGGACCAACTGAAGGAGGTGTGTTCTGTGTTTCGAAAAGATGACAAAAAGAAAGGCTCTTCTTTGCTTCTGGCTGAGCAATTATTAGAGCTCCTACAAGGTGATGAACGTCTTCAAAAGATCCACTCAGAACAGCATTACATTTGTGCTACTATTCTGGATCCACGCTACAAAAAGGCGCTGGCAGGCAGAGCATTCTTTGCTTTTGCTGATGAAGATGTTACAAAGTACAAACGTTGGCTAGCCTTGTCAGCCAAGAAGTTTGAAACAGAACGGCTGGAAATTGAAGGAAATGGCAGTACATCAGCAGGCCATCCCCAGTCAAAACAATCCACTTCTGCACCTGTGGCTGTGGCACAAGTGACCTCTCAGCCGTTAAAGACACCGGCAACCGCATCATCTGCACGAAAGACAGCAGAAACATTGGAGGCTGAAGAGGATTGGCTAGCTCTGCGTGGGTTTGGTTCTCAAAAGGCCAGAGGCACAGCAAGAGCTACGCAAAGTGGAGGAACCTTGGAGGAGGACCTTGAGTCGATGGTGAAGGACTATCTGAATGACTCCACAGAGGTCTATGTTAATTCTGACCCATTGGCGTATTGGCATGGGAAAAAAGAATTGTGGCCACAGCTCACCAACCTGGCTTTAAACTACTTGTCTTGCCCACTCGCAAGTGTGTCTTCTGAACGGGTTTTCAGTGCGGCTGGTGGGATTGTAACTCCCAAACGGAGCCGCCTCTCGCCCAAAAATGTGGAGAGGTTAACAATGATCAAGATGAATCAGCACCTCATACCACCAGATATAAGAGTACGAGAGAGCGTGCCGGATGAAGAGGAGGTGGCCAGCACCATAGATGAGGGAATTTCTACTCTGTCAGGTGGCACTGACCTCACCCGGGCTGAATTCGCAGAGTATGATGACGAAGCCTTATTCTTATTCCTGGACCGTGATTCCGACTTCGAGCCCTGAAAATGAGACAACGAATCAATAACTTTCTTTTTCATCCTTATTCACTTTTATTCCTGTGTGTCTGTCTTTCTTTGTTGTGCACAGTTAATATAATTCAAACTTTAATCAGATTATCACAAAGACAAGCCCATCAGCAGAACTGTCTTCACTTGTTTGCTAATTTATTTGAAGGTGCCGCAGTCTGCATTCCTCAGGTTCACAAGTTCAGAAGAACATGCTCCTCTATCCTCCTCCTCCAGACTCCTATTTCCATCAAAGCAGAGGGCTGGTTTACGCCCAATGAAGAAAGACTCAGCACTTGTGGGGGTGTTGTTCTACCTCTTTGCAGGTGAGTTGACGGGTCTGGGGCCATTGCTGGGAAGCACTAAAAGTGGTTTGTGCCAAATCCGAGGCGGAAATTTTTTTGTGTTTTTGATGACTTGCTTGCCTTTGAGGTGCTCTTAGGGGGGGTTCCGTCTGTTTGTGGGTGAGTTTCATGGTCTGAGAGCATTGCTGGGACACTCTAATCTTGATTGCATTTGCTTTTCAGGAAATCCGTCGTGCCAACCCCGACTTATGGCCTAGCTACGCAGCGCGTTTGGACCGAAGGCCCAGAAATATTGCAAGTATGAGATTTTGCTTTTGGCCTGTTTGGGGGTGTTATGCTTCTTGGCGGGTGGGTTGCCGGGTCTTGGGGCATTCCTGGGAAGGTCTAATACCGGGTAGAAGTGGTTGGGACAAAATCCAGGCCGATTTTTTTTTGGGCTATTTCAGACATTTTGCTCTATGTAGCGTTTTCGGGGGCCTGTTTGGGGGGCTTGCTGGTGTTTGCGGGTGAGTTTCGTGGTCTGGGAGCACTGCTGGGACACTCTAATCTTGATTGCATTTGCTTTTCAGGAAATCCGTCGTGCCAACCCCGACTTATGGCCTAGCTACGCAGCGCGTTTGGACCGAAGGCCCAGAAATATTGCAAGTATGAGATTTTGCTTTTGGCCTGTTTGGGGGTGTTATGCTTCTTGGCGGGTGGGTTGCCGGGTCTTGGGGCATTCCTGGGAAGGTCTAATACCGGGTAGAAGTGGTTGGGACAAAATCCAGGCCGATTTTTTTTTGGGCTATTTCAGACATTTTGCTCTATGTAGCGTTTTCGGGGGCCTGTTTGGGGGGCTTGCTGGTGTTTGCGGGTGAGTTTCGTGGTCTGGGAGCACTGCTGGGACACTCTAATCTTGATTGCATTTGCTTTTCAGGAAATCCGTCGTGCCAACCCCGACTTATGGCCTAGCTACGCAGCGCGTTTGGACCGAAGGCCCAGAAATATTGCAAGTATGAGATTTTGCTTTTGGCCTGTTTGGGGGTGTTATGCTTCTTGGCGGGTGGGTTGCCGGGTCTTGGGGCATTCCTGGGAAGGTCTAATACCGGGTAGAAGTGGTTGGGACAAAATCCAGGCCGATTTTTTTTTGGGCTATTTCAGACATTTTGCTCTATGTAGCGTTTTCGGGGGCCTGTTTGGGGGGCTTGCTGGTGTTTGCGGGTGAGTTTCGTGGTCTGGGAGCACTGCTGGGACACTCTAATCTTGATTGCATTTGCTTTTCAGGAAATCCGTCGTGCCAACCCCGACTTATGGCCTAGCTACGCAGCGCGTTTGGACCGAAGGCCCAGAAATATTGCAAGTATGAGATTTTGCTTTTGGCCTGTTTGGGGGTGTTATGCTTCTTGGCGGGTGGGTTGCCGGGTCTTGGGGCATTCCTGGGAAGGTCTAATACCGGGTAGAAGTGGTTGGGACAAAATCCAGGCCGATTTTTTTTTTGGGCTATTTCAGACATTTTGCTCTATGTAGCGTTTTCGGGGGCCTGTTTGGGGGGCTTGCTGGTGTTTGCGGGTGAGTTTCGTGGTCTGGGAGCACTGCTGGCTATATATACTTTACTTTGCAAGAGGTTTGAAGCAAATCCATGGTGGCTGAGGGGACTTAGGGCCTAGCTGCAGAGCGCGCGCGGAGTGATTTGGGAAATTTGTGAAAAAGTGACTAAGTCCCCATTTTTGTACTTTTGCTCTTTGGCTGTTTGGGGGTCTTCTACTCGTTTTCTCCTGGGTTGACGGCTCTGGGGCCATTGCTGGGAAGCTCTAATACCGGATAAAAGTGTTTTGGACCAAATCCCAGGCGGAATTTTTTTTGTGTTTTTGATGACTTGCTTGCCTTTGAGGTGCTCTTAGGGGGGGTTCCGTCTGTTTGCGGGTGAGTTTCGTGGTCTGGGAGCACTGCTGGGACACTCTAATCTTGATTGCATTTGCTTTTCAGGAAATCCGTCGTGCCAACCCCGACTTATGGCCTAGCTACGCAGCGCGTTTGGACCGAAGGCCCAGAAATATTGCAAGTATGAGATTTTTCTTTTGGCCTGTTTGGGGGTGTTATGCTTCTTGGCGGGTGGGTTGCCGGGTCTTGGGGCATTCCTGGGAAGGTCTAATACC
Source organism: Lissotriton vulgaris (assembly GCF_964263255.1). Lineage (NCBI taxonomy): Eukaryota > Metazoa > Chordata > Amphibia > Caudata > Salamandridae > Lissotriton > Lissotriton vulgaris. The sequence goes on along the minus strand of NW_028250894.1, from coordinate 5,774 downwards.
GGGTAGAAGTGGTTGGGACAAAATCCGCGCGGAAAAGCCTTTAGTTTTGGCACTTTTTGTAACTTAGGGTTCGTTAGGGTTAGCCCTAGCACCAGGATTGCATGTGTATCGGGGTGTTCTAGATTTTTCAAACTGAGTTCTGGGGTCTTAGAGCACTCGTGAGAATGTGTAATTTTGGTTGCAAGTCATTTGAAGAAAATCCATGGTGGGAAAGGGGGGATTTGGCATAGTTAAAGAAAGCCTTTGCCACTATTCTTAACTTAGGGTTCGTTAGGGTTAGCAGTATTTCTATTGCATGTGTTTGAGTGGGGGGGATTTCGAGTCTTGGAGCGATGCTGGCTATGGCTACTTTTGCTTGGTTGCTTGCAAGTGGTTTGAATACAATCCACGGGGGGTAATGGGTAATTAGGGTACTTCGGCCTACTTTTACTTTCAAAGTAAGTTTTGTCTCCAGTTTTCTGCTAGGCCTCGTTTTTTGGGTGGGAGCACTGCTAGGAAGATCTATTTTTGTTCTAAAACACAGTTTACAGTACACCTAGCTTGAGGGGCAAGATCCGCTACATTAATTTGCCCATACTTACTTATCCTTCAAAAGGTGACTCAGAGTACGCACTTTCAAAAACATTGTACTGTCTGTCTACTAGGAAAAACAAATTGTGACTTTTTGCACTCCACAGCCTACATACCTTATATTTATTTATCAGTGGTGTTGTAATATTATATCACTTCCTGTTTTTCGTTGAATAATTACAGGCCGGGTTTCAGTCTCTGCAATGGGGAAAAAAGGATGGAGTCAGGCTTCACAGTAGCGAGCCACAATTCAGCATCAGGCAGGCAGTGGACAGGGTGTCTTCTGGTGACCAACATCGGTGGACGAAGCGTCGGCTGCAATGGAGGAGTGCCGCTAATAGGAGGATTTTTTTTCTGCGGGCAACTTACTTACCACTTCCAACAGGACCACTACAACCACACATAGATACAGTATCCCTTGCCTTTTTCTCTGACTGTGACTGCATTTCTTTGCTCTCTCTCGGCTTCTACATTGATCCCTTAACACATCACTTAGTCCACTCCACTATCTGCACCACACATAGTCATTTGTAAGTGCTCCTACGTAATTCGCAAGTCGCAGCACGCCCCAGGCCGTAGAGGACTGGGATGGCCCCAATGATGAAGCATGTCACCAAGGGGCAACCCTGGTGAGTGAGGGGACACCTAGAAAAAAAGCAATTTCTCCTTTTCTATCTACTATACCTTCTGTCAGGTTACGCAGCCCCTAAGCGCCTACCGTACTATGAAACTACATTTCCCATGAGTAGGCGGGAGACTTGCAGACTATTTAGTGAGACTATATGAGAGTACCCTTGTATGTTAGGACATCACTTCACTGATGCCTGTCTTGTCTTCTCTTACAGGTATCCTTTCCCTGCTGACCCTACCTTTACCCATCCCACATTTTTTATTTTAGTTTGTTATTTTTCTCCCTCGCCTAATGCCTCGAACACCCTGTGTTTACACTTCTGGGTGTTGGTGACATTTGGAGGTGGAACCATATTTGCATCGACTGGATCACGGGGAGTAAACGTGACACCTTCCAGACCAACCCCATTGAGTGTTGTTGTGAATGGATTTATAGTGACCAGCAAGGCTCTCGGGTATCTGGCTACAGAGACCTTATGTTGAATATAGTTATCAATAATTCCACACAGGCCCTGTACTGTCGCATTCTTTCTTTCCACAGTTGTCGATGATATATTCTTACTCTGCTTGACAAAGAACCATTGCTAATGTGAAAGAACTTCAACCGAATTAGTAGTTATACTTTACCATTTGTTAGGCTACAATGTGGCACTGCTCTACTGTACTTCTGTCACCTGCTATATTCTCAGTTGTACCGTTGAATTGCTCAGGAGGACAAACCAGATTTCATTTTCTTTTTTTTCATAGGCATGCAACTGCCACTGTGGCACACCACTACTACCACCGCTATGAGGAAATTTTATCCGACCAAGATTGCCAACGTTATTCGGTGTTTCCCGTGGAGCCAGCCCTGGGCCTAGCCCTACTTTCAAACACAAATTACAGGTAAGATAAGCGTTTGGTGGTTTGGGGGTATAATGGAGTATTAGTACGAGAGACGAGAGCCTGAAGGTAGTACTACTAAAGTCCTAGGACTCTTGGATTCACTTCACTTAGTCTGTGAGAGGCACTTAGTGTTGAAAACATTTGGGCATTTACACTTAAAGGAAGAAAATGGAACTAAACTTTCAGGAAAACAGTCAACGTTAAACCCCCACCCACCAGGCAAGCAGTAAAAAACAGGTATGCTCAGATAAAGTTTGAAAAAGTATATTTATATCCCTAACAAAATAATCTCCCGCAAGACCCTCCCTAACCCCAACGATTGTCCTTCAAAAGTCCCCAAAAACCCAACTCCCAATTCCCACCCCCCAAAAGTCTCTAAAAAAGGGGCAAGGGACACTAGGGGTGGATGCTGTTCACTTTTTGGGCCAGGGCATCATGCTCCTCGCGGAGCAAGGCGAGCTCCTGCTGAAGGCGGGACACCATCAGGGTGGTGCGGCGCAGGCGTGCCTTCACTGCCTTGCAGGTGCAAGGCCTGTGAGAAGCAGCTGTTGGCCTTGCTGCTCGGCGGTGGCGTTTGCCTTTGGCAGCCCGGCTCAGTCTCGGTGGACCACTGTGCTGGGTCACGGTGGCAGCCGGTGAGGCCACGGAGGACGACGTTGTCGTTGTTGTCGACCGCACACTTTCCACGTCCTCCAGGGCCACCAGCCGCCGATATTCCGCAACAGTGGCCTCGATTCTCCGTTGCCGGGCCGCTCTAGCCAGCTCCTTCCTCCTTGTTCGTTTGGAAGGAGAACCTATATGAAGAAAGAAAGACATAGTCTGTAACCAATGCTCTTTAAGATTAACTCAATCATTCAGCAGAAATGTGTGCTGCAGTACAACTAGCAACTTGCAAGCGCATTACATAACTATTGAGGCCAGTATCTATCTAACCTCACACTTCTTCATCCTTGCTCTAACATTAGTGGGAGTTTAAGGAACAAATTCTATGAGCACTGTGGACTTCCATTGGAGTCGACTATGAAAGTACACCAGTCTTATTCTTCTTCTTGTCTCTTGTTTTGGAAAATTGGTACGTTATTTTCTGCAAGCCGGCATAATGCCAGCGCGGTAAACTTGCACCCGAGAAAAAGAGACGCACGCCATGAGGAGTGACCTAGACTTGCGTTGCCGTTGCGTTACTGTACCCGTCCAGTACATGCAGGTGGTGAATCTCTTACTTTTCTATTACGGGTGGCACTGAGAATACTCTGTTACAACTCAAGGGCTACTGCTTAATTAATTTAACTTTCACCCTACAGTGGAAATGAGTACTAGAAATGGAAAATTGAAGAAGATAAATAATCTGATTATCTATCACTTCACATGGGATGTTTTTGCTTATATATGGGATGACTTTAGGTGCTTTGCTTTTTATTGAGTGACAGGCAGTGATACATCCACACATGAATGACTGAGTACTACTAAACTTATTAAGAGAGGTAGGGAGTGGCCACCATAATAACCGGATCTATGCAGTGCTTGCAATACAAACTACTGCTACTATTTATGGTAGTATTTGGACAAAATTAAAAGTTCTTTTCCTTGCCTTTCCTACACTGGAACGGACGTGCGGGTGCAGTGTTAGTGTTACATGCTCTTCAAAGTTACACTTACTTCATCCACTGACCGTCTACTCTCTCTAGATCATGGGTACTCACAAACTTTCTCTCAGGGGCTACATTTACAGTGTAGTTTGGGGCCGAGGGCCGCACTGGTGGGGGCGGAGTCAGAGGGGGCGGGGCTAAAGCAAAACGATAACTTGTGACCATGAGGTTGCACACAGGTCCCTGCAGCAGATGCCCTCATCCACTGAGCCACCAGACCCAGCATTTACATACATCTCTCTCCCTCCTGCTGTCCCTCCTGCCCTCCCTCCATCTCTCTCTCCCTCCTGCCCTCCCTCTCCCTCTGTCATCTCACTGTGTGTGTGTCTATCTGTGTCAGCCTTCAGCCCGGGTTGAGACCGCTTCCTCAACGCGCACACACAGACAACAACACCAAAGTACTTAACAGGTCTTTAAAAGACCATTAACATATTATTGAGGCTTTGTTTGTTTTAGCGCCCCTGCTTCTCCACCCTGACAATCACTGCTTGCCCGGCCCCACAGAGCAGAGGCTTAGTTCTATTTCACCTCTTTGTGGCCTTGCATCTCCACTCTGCTCTGTGGGGGCCGGGGGAGCAGTGATTGTCAGAGTGGAGATGCAGGGGCGCTAACAGGTGAAATACAAAAAAGCCTCTGCTCTGTGGGGGCCGGGGGAGCAGTGATTGTCTGCAAGGTCAGCGCACCGCCAACGAAGGCTTGCCGGGCCACCACCGGCCCGCGGGCCGTACTAGGAGTACCCCTGCTCTAGATACACATATGCTATCTAAGAGTCAGATAGTAGCATGATCCAGGTATATGGACACATACAGTTTCTGTGTCACCCACCCAGGCTGTTGTCCTTCCACCCATCATTGCTTCATCATTCACCCAGCCATGCATCTCATATTCTTGCCTTCCCAGCTAGTCTTCAATCTCAATAAGTAAGGAATATATAAGAGCTTACCTCTGGCCGCCACCACCACCGTCTCAACTCTCACAGCTGCCGCCGCCGCCTCCTCCCCTGAAGCATCGCCCGATTCGCCCTCCGCCTCGGTGTCGAGCACCACCACCTCCACACTGGCCCCGCCACCAGATGTTCCACCTACAAAGTACATTTAAGAATGTTAGAATAAAGCAGTCACTAGTATTTGGTCTAGGAATGAAGACATGTGAAAACAATGTAATTTGTGACTGTCGTTAAAGTTAAAAAAAAAATGTCCCTTTTTCCAGGGAAGGTTGTCTTGCTGCACTTTTTGGCACAACTGATGAAGGCTGTTTTTTTAACACGCACCATTTTTCTCCACACAGACAGAAGATGGACTTCTAACAACAAGATCAAGTTGAAACCAGGTGAGAGCTCGGCTCGACCACAAGAAATGTCTTCAATTATCGTCAGCACTAACCACTTTTCCATTATCAGTTAAACGTTTAGTTTTATTATGACTTCATTTTAATAAATGTGTTTACTTTTAATAAAGCTTTTAAACTTAAATACAATCTGTGTTTTTTGGTCCAGACTAGAGTGACTGAGCGAAAGGTTTTGCAATTTTTGCAAGCATGAGTCCAGATAGAACACTTCAAAAGACATTATGGACAATCCCAGAGGACTGCACTAAGTTGATAGAGCTATTGCTGACTAGAATCATGGGAGTTTCGCCAACCGTGCAATCTTAGTTAGCTACACAGACAGACTAATAAGAATAATCTAGTAATACCACAGGGAGTCATAGTAGAGGCAGGATAAGAATTTAGATACAGTCTACAAGAAGAGCAAAGACAATTTTGAAAAAAGTCAAATGAGGAACGCTAGGAAAAATAGGTACTAGTCTAAAATGAAAACTTACTGGGGCCAGCAGAGGAGCCCTCGCCTGCCCGATCCTGGCCCTGTTGATGAACAGCATCCGCCGCCTGCTGCTCCTGTGTCCTCCTCTCGCCCCTGGGGGGAGCTGACGTACAACATGAAAGAAAGAACAGAAAAACATGGATGATTGTTGCTTGTCAATGTCAACCAAATCAAACATTTCAAAAGAACAATAACAAATATTTCTGCGAAATTATATTGAT
>NW_028250893.1:0-80206 GCF_964263255.1 Lissotriton vulgaris | reverse complement strand
TCTGCACCAACCACAGCACCGAGACTGCCCACTTAGCTGCCATGGACAACATCCACACCCTCCTCAACCAGGGCCACACAGCAGCCCTCATCCTCTCAGCAGCCTTCAACACTGTCTCCCACTGCACAATAACCGTCAGACTCCATGAAGCCGGCATCCGGGTAACCGTCCTCGACTGGATTTGCTCCTTCCTCACCGGCCGAAACCCAAGAATCAAACTCCCAGTCTTCCTCCCCGAACCCACAGAGATCAGCAGCAGAGTACCCCAAGGATCCTCACTCAGCCCCATGCTTTCCAATATTTACATGGCCCCTCTTGTCACCATCATTAAAAAACACGGACTCGACATAGTATCCAATGCTGATGACACCCAGCTCATCCTCTCACTCACCAAAGAACCTGACATCACCAGACGCAGCTTCCAGGAAGGTATGAAAGACGTCACTGCCTGGATGAGCAACAGCTGCCTAAACCTCAGAGAAAACGGATGTCCTCGTCCTCGGATCCACTCGCTCAGCATGGAACAACACCCGGTGGCCCACCACACTCGGAGAACCTCCCACACCCACAAACAATGCTCACAACCTTGACATCACACTCAACTCCACCCTCACCATGCACCGACAGACCAACGCCGTATCCTCCACATGCTTCATCACCCTCCGCATTCTCCGCAAGACCTTCAAATTGATCCCCCCGAACCGGAAAGGATTGTTACCCATGCAATCATAACCAGCAGACTGGACTATGGGAATGCTCTCTACGCCGGAATAAACAAATCCCTACTAGGACTAGGCGGTGAACCGAGCTTCGTTGGCAGAGTTTGTGGAGTTTTCTGCATTCCGCACTCCATGGAGCTCACGGAGTGCAGGAAACTCCGCTTTGCGATGTGCAGCAGAGTTTTTCCCCGCTCGCGATCGTGAACAGTAAGCGTGCGCTTGGGTAGAATTTCTACCTGAGCGGCAGGAATGCCAGCACAAACTGCAATTTCACACTGCACTCTGCCACTTGTGGAACGTCGCTGAGTTTTTTGTAACTTCACGGAGTTCCATGTAGCAAAACTCAGTGAACTATGCTAGGGCCAACCCTACTCCTTAAACTCCTGACAATCCAGAATGCCGGAGCTAGACATGTTCTCGGCATTCCACAACAACACCACATCACCCAACTCCTACAAAAAACTCCACTGGATCCCAGTTGGAAAGAGATTGACCTTCAAGATCCTCCTCATGCCTACAAATCCCTCCACAACATCGGACCCCATTACCTCAATGAAAGAATCTCCTTCTATGCACCCAAGAGAAGCCTCCGATCCGCCGGTCTAACCCTAGGCAAAATACCATGCATCCGCAGAGCCAGAGAGGGAGGCGATCCTTCTGCTACATCACAGCCAAGTCCTGGAACAAACTCCCACTTGGCATCAGACAAACCCCAATCTATCTATGTTAAATCTTTCCTGTGGCCTGTTGTGTAATGACCTAAAACATTTTTTTCCGTTTTTCTTTTTGTCATTAGTGATGTCATTTGAGATGCCATCAGTGATGTCATCAGTGATGTCACTGACCATGTCATGAGTGATGAAATATGGGACGTCATTAGCAGTTCATTGAGGGGGCTTGAGTTATAGTTAGCTAAACTAATATATCAGAGGAATTTCTCTGGTTTTGTACGAGTGAAAAGTTCCAACTAACTATAACGTCCCTGAAACATATGTTTTTTCAGTGAATTTCAAAGATTTTTTAAATACTAATTTCTAACTATAACATGCCTGAAACCCATGTTTTTTACACGGAATTTCAAAGATTTTTTAAATGCTAATTTCTAATTATAATGTTTATTAAACAGATAGTTTTTCCAGTAATTTTAAATTATTATTCCATTCTCAACCTGGTGAAAACAGCCGATATTGCCAGTTTTCTAGCAATAGCTTCCGCAAAAAAGAATCGCCACAAATGTATTGGCATTTTTTATATAGCGCACTACTTACCCGTAGGGTCCCAAGGCGCTTCGACCGCTGCAAAACCCTTCCTGGCTTCCCTGAGAGATGGTCCCTTAATGGGTATCTCCAGGGTGAGACCAGGCATCCCCGGCGGTCTGGTGGGGCCGTTAGTGAAGATGAGGCAAGCTAATGCCCAGAGTTGCCGAGTGTGATCGCTGATCAGAGTGGGCACCGAGGCGAGAGAATTATCGAGTCCGCTGACCCTGGTCCAGAAACCTGCCGCGCCGGGAATCGAACCCTGGTCCCGGGCCGTCCTCTGCTCTCGGGTCTGCCGCCTCTAACCAGTGAGCCACACTACTTCACAACCTTGACATCACACAATGAGAGCGACAACTAACGCTAATAATATGCAGAGTAGGCGTTCCTCTGCAAAAATAAGATGAAAACACCACTTTCCCATATTTTTGGTGGAATAGTGGTTGGAGGGATCTTTCAGGTGGAAGCTGAAGTCACAGAGAAGAAGGAGGTTCTTGGAGTTAATGATGAGGGGGCGGTGAAGTCTGAGATGAGGTTGCTAAAGCCACCTCACGAGATGGTGGTCTGTGGGTTAAGGTGACCCTCATGGGGGTGTTGTTTTTAGTTTGCAGGTTGAACTGCATGTGTTCCATGAAAGGGGTGTCAGACTAAATTGTTATAGTGCATTTGAAGGTGTCTCTGTGGATGATGGCAATACCTCTGCTGGGTTTGTAGAGGCAGTCCTGGCATGCAATGTATTACCCTATTGGGAAGGCCACAGTGGTGTCGGGGGGCTGAGGTGGCGTTCATCCAGGTTTCCATTGGGAAGAGGGTGACCGGTATGCTGTTGTTAAGGAGGTCCCGGATTTCTCTGGCTTGTTTTTGAGTGAATGGGTGTTTGGAAGCATTCCCGTAAGGGTGTGCTGAAGGTCAGGTGTGTTGGTGGGTGAGGTGAGGTTGTGGGCTGGTGGCGTGGGAATCTGAGTGAGGGGGTGTGTGGAACTGGGATGCTGCATGTGAAGTGGGAGCGCTAGAATGGTCCTACTGTGTTGTGATTTGTGGTATGGCAGCTGAAGAATGTCCCCATGCTTCAGCCACTACATCACAACTCATTTTATTTAATTTTTTTAAAGCAATTTAATGTAGCATAAACCAGACTTAAAATGAGTTACAGGGCTTACATAGGATGAATTTGTATGATTAAAAGTTAGGAAAGTAAGACACAGGCATCATGACCACATTTATTTATTAGTAACAACCTAACTTAATATAACATAAATGTTATATACAAATTACATAAATATATGCATTTTGAGGAGATCCTGAAGGGTCAAAATTAAGAAGGGCATTTGAAAAGTATACAATACTAGGAGTAGTCAAGTGATTAGCATCTCCATTGTGTCTGAACTTCTAAGGTGATGTTTGCACAGCAGTGTCATTCAAATTAAGATTGTTCATATTGTTTGTACTCACTCAGCTCATAAATCTATCTATGTTAAATCTTTCCTGTGGCCTGTTGTGTAATGACCTAAAACATTTTTTTCCGTTTTTCTTTTTGTCACTAGTGATGTCATTTGAGATGCCATCAGTGATGTCATCAGTGATGTCACTGACCATGTCATGAGTGATGAAATATGGGACGTCATTAGCAGTTCATTGAGGGGGCTTGAGTTATAGTTAGCTAAACTAATATATCAGAGGAATTTGTCTGGTTTTGTACGAGTGAAAAGTTCCAACTAACTATAACGCCCCTGAAACATATGTTTTTTTCAGTGAATTTCAAAGATTTTTTAAATACTAATTTCTAACTATAACATGCCTGAAACCCATGTTTTTTACACGGAATTTCAAAGATTTTTTAAATGCTAATTTCTAACTATAATGTTTATTAAACAGATAGTTTTTTCAGTAATTTTAAATTATTATTCCATTCTCAAGCCGATATTGCCAGTTTTCTCGCAATAGCTTCGCAAAAAAGAATCGCCACAAATGAGAGCGACAACTAACGCTAATAATATGCAGAGTAGGCGTTCCTCTGCAAAAATAAGATGAAAACACCACTTTCCCATATTTTCAACGAGCAGCCAAATCTGCGGTGCGATCAAAAAAGCTGCGCTAGCAGTAGGAATGTAACATCTGCCTTTTACTGGTGTAAAGTAGGACGACTATCTTCAGTGTGAAAGGGAGCTCAGCCCAAATCACATCTGAAGACCAACACATGTCATAGAGCTGATCATGCACCTCCGACCCCCAAGAAGGCCACAAACCCACTGCCACCACCCTCAGAACCTCCCCCTCGACCCCCCCTACTACCACAGAGGCAGCGCACAACAGGAAAGGGGACCTTCCCAAACTGGCATGGCCCCTCAGGCACACACTAGCTGAATGTTGGGAGAGGTGGGAACCAAGTATGTGTGAATGAGGCAAGTCACCAATCAATAACAATGCACACAATGCCAAGTGCAGGGGTGATGTGCTGAACAGATCTCACAATGCAGAGCATAATTCTCTCCATGTGTACATATACTGCTGGTGCTTGTAGTGTTGTGGACAGTGAACGCAACCATGTTACCTCAGGCAGTGGGGAAGATCTGGGTCATGTACCTGTGTCATCATCCCCTGTCGAAGGAAGCGCAGAGGGCTGGTCCAATGTACGCCACTCCAGCATAGAATTGTGAATAAATAGGCTGGGGCTCTGGGCATCATTCACTTGTGTGAAGGCCAAAGCGTCTGCCAGGGCAGCAGCCCTCTCCCTGCCATGTGGCTGCCGCCATTAATGAGGGTCTCCTCGACATAGGCCCCCCGTAAACACAGCAGCACAGCACTGCAGACTTATGTCTGTGCAGACTACTGCCTTCGATCTACACTGCGGACAGAGATACTACTAACTCAGTGCACCAAGGGTCAACGCAACTTGGCCTTATTAAGGCAGAATTCATTAGACAAAAGACATTGCTACCAGTGCGGCCCACCCAGACCACACATCATTGCAGGGAGCGCACACGCTGAGTGCTTCATATGCCACTAACCTAGTGCACCATAAGTAATCGCCACGTACCCTTATTAAGGCAGAATTCATTAGGCAAAAGACATTGCTACCAGTGCGGGCCTACAGAACCATGCATCATCGCAGGCTCCACACACGCTGGTTACTTCAGGTGACATGAACTGTGTAGCTCAGCTCAATGACACGTGGCTGTGGGTCCTTGCTGACTACTGCCTCCAGCCTACATTGCGGTCATCAGGGCTCACTTTTAAAATTGACTCTTGCTTAATTAATTGCAGAGTACAGTAGGCAATTAACTACAACATCCCTAAAACCGACATAATATACTTTTAGTATCCTTGCTTAAAGAACTTGTTTTATATCAGTTTTAGCTTTTGTGCAATGACCAAATTCATCTTGCAAGTGCAAAGGAACACTGAATGGCAGTCTACACTGCGGACAGCAGAGCTCACAATTTGAATTCAGTCTTGATTTATTACTAAAGACAGAATTGTACTCTACTGCCTCTGATTTTGTCAAGAGGAAGTGACAAAAAGCATTCCATGAAGCCTGTGCTGACTACTGCCTTTGATCTACACTGCGGACAGCAGGGCTCACAATTCTGATCGAGTCACGATTGCAGATGGCGCAGTCCAGTAGGCAAGAGACATTGCATCATCACTGGCTGTGCACACGCAGAGCACCACGCCTACCACTAACTCTATGCAGCTCAAGTCAACGTCACGTGGCTGTGGGCCCTTCCTGACCGATGCCTCCGGCCTACACTGGGCTCAGCAGGGCTCAAAATTCAAATTCAGTATTCATTCATTAATAGAAGAGTCCAGTAGGCAATCAACTATAACGTCCCTAAAAACCTACATATTTCGACATTGTATTCCATAAATGTTTAATCTTTTGTTCCATACAACTATACTGCGGTCAGCAGAGCTCACAATTTAAATCGAGACATGATTTATTTATTGCAGAGAGAATTTTACTCTATGTCCTCGAATTTTGTCAAGAGGAAGTGACTAAAAGCATTCCTCGATGTCTGTGCTGACTACTACCTCGATCTACACTGCAGATAGCAGGGCTCACAATTTACATTGAGTCGCGATTGCAGATGACGCAGTCCAGTAGGCAACAGACATTGCTCCAAGTCTGGTTCGCCCGCACCACGCATCATCGCTGGCTGCGCACACGCTGAATGCTTCTGATGCCCCTATCACAGTGCAGCACAACTCATGGAACCTTTATGATACAATGTTTTGTGTATAATTTCACATCTGCTGCCCCTATCTCAGTGTACCACAAGTCATGGACCCTTTATGATAGAATCATTTGTGTATTATTTCTAGGGGTGGGCGTAGTTCGCGAAGTAGCGCTACGTGTAGCTACGCAAAGTGCACTTCGCACTATGCGATCTAGGCGTAGCACTACGCAAACTGCGCAGCAGCATGCTCGCACTGTGCAAGATGTTGTTTTTAATGATTGCACAGTGGAGACAAGCATCCGGCACTGTGCAATCATTGAAAACGGCATCTTGCACACTGCGAGCTGTACTTTTCTGCCGCTCGAGTAGATTTTTACTCAAGCTGCAGTTTTCTCAACGCGGACTCGTAGTTTCTCATCGCGAGCGGTCGCGAGCATGCGCGACCACTTGCAATGAGAAACCTGACCTCCCCGCGTTGAGAATGTTGCCGGGAGGTTTATTTTCCATGCTCGCGATCGGCAACTTGATGAAGGAAAAAGTTGTGCGAGGATGTCATTTTGCTTGCTCACGGTCGCCAACTTGATGTTGAGGACCGCAAGCAAGCAAAAAAAGACCGCTGCAATACGCAACGCTAAGCTCACCTGGGCTGGTGAGGAGCATTTAGGCAGTTTGAATACTTCTTTGTATATTTTGCTTTGTAGAGTGTTTAGTAGACCAGCCTTCCCTTCAAGCCATGTTACCAGCCCGTACGATAGTGTAGGTAGAACCTGAGCGGCCATTACTTTTAAAAGATGGATGTAATTTGGACAATCCAGTTTTTGCAAGAGTCGCATGTATCCGTAAATTAGCGCCTGGGACTTGGCTTTTAACACTGCAGAGTGTTCTTTTTTTTAGTTTTCTTTGCCGATGGTAACCCCCAGATACCGATAATGCGGCTGATCCCCTATTGCGAGATGGTTACATGTCCAACTGTATTTAATTGGTTTACGTTCTATAAGACGGATTACTTTTGTCTTTTCTCTATTCACTTCCAGATGTACTTCGTCTAAGTAGAGTTCAAGAGCGTTTATCAGCCTTTGCAGCCCGATTGGAGTTTGGCTCAAGAGGACAATGTCGTCTGCAAACTGAATGATTGGCATTGGGGTGTTGCAGAGATTCGGAGCGTGACTTAAAACTTGGCAGAGTTTTTTCCTCAGATCGGCGAGGTATAGATTAAAAAAGCATGGAGCCAGGACACAGCCCTGTTTCAGCACCAACCATTCTCAGAGGGCTGGCTTACTCTCACCCAACACGCATCCAGCACAGACGTCACTGGACATGTGACCCTGGTAATAAAAAGGAGTCGAGCACATGCGCCCGTATCCAGTTCTACTATCTATCTGTGTCCATGTGTTCATCATGCATGCAAGATCCTGCCCCTGGGCCCTACCACATTACATTGTGCTGTGGACAGCGTATGCAACCATGTTACCTCTGGCAGCGGGGAAAACTTTGGTTACGTAACTTTGTCTCGGTCATTACACATTGTAGAAGTACGTACGCAGAGGCTGGATTATTAGAGTACTGTCAGGAGAGTGTATAGTTAATTTATAAGTGAATGTAAATGTAAATGTGGGATACTTGTATAGCGCACAGTTACTCTACCCGAGTGTCCCGGCGCTGTAGACCGCTGGGGAACCCGTCCTGGTTTTCCCTGTGAGATGGTCCCTTTTTCTGGGTATCTCCAGGGTGAAACCAGGCATCCCTGGCATCTGTGGGGGGCCGTTGTAGAGATGAGGCAAGCTAATGCCCAGAGTTGCCGAGTGTGCTCCCCGGTCGGAGTAGGCACCGATGCGAGAATTATCAGTCCGCTGACCCTGGTCCAAAACCCTGCCGCGTCGGGAATCGAACCCTGGTCCCGGGCCGTTCTCTGCACTCGGGTCTGCCGCCTCTAACCAGTGAGCCACACCTCTCCACGAGAGGTTCGGGATTAGTGGAGTTATTGTATCAGTACATATGTTGGCGCAGCCTAACCCCAAACACGAGCTTGGCTCTAATTGGCTGCCCTCCATGTGCCAAAAACTGAAACTTGAACTTTGCATGGCCCTGTATTGCTACAGCTGCAACACTCAACTGAATGTGCAATAAACATTCATATCCACACAGATGTGTCATGTCCACCATCTTTCATGTGTGAAACTATGGATGAATGTAGGGTCAGTGATTCCCCGTACCTTCCATGTTGGCCATGTTGTGGGACTTCGCTCACAGAGTGACACATTGGCTCTTGCGACCCGGGTGATGGCAGCACTACAATAAGGACATCTGCATCAGTTGATTCCTCATACAGCCCAGGACAGAGCCACGCCCCCGCCTCACGCAGAACTGGCATATGCCTGGCCAGCCCACTCCACTTACACTTACAGGGAAGGACAACAACGTTACATGGCTCAGGTTTTCATTGCAGTGATCTGCTGGTCACAGCCTAGTTGTTAGTACACCACAGCCACTCCCTCACAGCTGGTATATACCCACACCACACCCATCCAGCACAGGCGTCACAGGACACGTGACCCTGCCAATAAAAAAGACCGGGTGCACGTGCTCTATACCATTTTAGAGTTGCATGCACCCAATGCCATGAGGCCGCCACTGGCACACCGGCATGGGATGTGACTTTCGGTCCACTGACGTATGGGTACCGTAACTACTGAGTGGGTGTGCAGCCTGCGGTGATGGCCCATCCCGGCGGTCTGGACAGCTCAGGTTTTGTGTGCCCTGCTGGACCACAGTGTAGGCCTGAGCCATCAGATAGCGCAGGCATACTGCCACGTGGCGTTGCCTCGCTGGTCACAGAGTTAGTGGCACCGCAAGGGTTGAGCGGGTGTGCAGCCTGCGAAGAAGAGCCGGGTACACTGGAATGTCTTCTGCCATGGCAAAATCAAGACCCAGCACCAAATGTGAGACCTGGTGGCCTGCGGAGCGGGGCTGCATGACAGGCAGGGTACCCTGTCCGCGGGCCCCAGGCTTGGGCCTTGCAGCGCCATGTGGTAGGTCCTCTTTTCTACATGTAGATTGCAAAAGGTGAGCAGAGAGGCTTGTTTGCACAGTGGCAGGCAGTCACCTCCAGGCAGTAGGAGTGGATGGGGTGCAGCAGCCTGGGTGCGCAACGGAGGGGAGTCATGTCCACGAAGTGGGAGTGGATGGGGTGCAGCAGCCTGGTTGTGCAGCAGCGGGCAGACACCTCTGGGCAGTGGGAGTGGATGGGGTGCCGCAGGCTGGATGCACAAAGGTGAGACAGTAATTTAGGCATGCGCAGTTGCATGTACTCTGCCATTACTGATTCCATACTACGTTTCAGATGAGTAAGCTTGAGGGTTCCACTATGTCCCAGCACGTGGTTGGAGACACACCGGTGGCAGAAAGGTGAGCTGTGAGGGTTTTGTCCACAGTGTGTCCACTCACCTTCCCTTTCATCTCTTCCTTTCTCTCCGTCACACTCTTTCTCTCTCTCTTCCTCTCTCTCTCACTCTATCTATTCCTCTCTCTCACACTCTTTCTCTCTCTCTTCCTCTCTCACTCACTCTTTCTCTCTTTCTCTCACTCTTCCTCTGTTTCTCTCTTCCTCTTTCTCACACTGTTTCTCTTTCTCTCTCTCTTCCTCTCTCTCTTCCTCTCTCTCTCACTCTTTCTCTCTGTCTTCCTCTCACTCTTTCTCTCTCTCTCTCTCTGTCTCTCCTTTGATGGACGCATAACGCACAATCTTATCTTGCTGTTTGTCTAGCAGGCTGTGTTTCACAGATTGACTTACTCCGTAGGAAGAGGTCGCTCCCATTGCCCCTGCCCGACTGCCATAGCTCTTTGCTCAGCTGAAAATTGGTATCGTAGCGCTATACGCCTGCCTACTTTTGCAGCATTGTTTTGCTTGCCACTGCTGCCGCCTTGAAAACGTGCACTTTGGGTCTTTTAAATTACATTCTGTTATCGTGCACTTCGTGTCATCTGAAATCATTTGGTCCTGCATTTGCAGCTAGCGCTCAGATTGTATTGGTGTTTGCTTGGTGATTGAATATTTATTTTCTGTTTGTGCCGGTGCCACTGCCCTCAGCGTCCCTCCTCCCTGTGCCCAAATCTCACCCAGGCTCAGTTTTGATTTCCCCACCATTTTGTTTGTTGTGCCTGAACCAGCACATCCAGCCCACCTCCCGCCTCCCAGCTGCCCCTCCCTCCCATGGACTGAGAAGGCTTGCCTTGCCTGCTGATGCTCTGTGACCTCTCTTACTCTGTAGGAAGTGGTCGCTCCCATTGCCCCTGCCCGACTGCCATAGCGCTTTCCTCAGCTGAAAATTAGTATCGTAGCGCTATACGCCTGCCTGCTTTTGCCGCATTGTTTTGCCTGCCACTGCTGCCGCCTTGAAAACGTGCACTTTGGGTCTTTTAAATTACATTCTGTTATTGTGCACTTCGTGTCACCTGAAATCATTTGGTTCTGCATTTGCAGCTAGCGCTCAGATTGTACTGGTGTTTGCTTGGTGATTGAATATTTATTTTCTGTTTGTGCCGGTGCCACTGCCCTCAGCGTCCCTCCTCCCTGTGCCCCAATCTCGCCTAGGATCAGTTTCGATTTCCCCACCATTTTGTTTGTTGTGCCTGAACCAGCACATCCAGCCCGCCTCCCGCCTCCCAACTGCCCCCCCCTCCCTCCCATGGACTGAGAAGGCTTGCCTTGCCTGCTGATCCTCTATGACCTCTCTTACTCCGTAGGAAGCGGTCGCTCCCATTGCCCCTGCCCGACTGCCATAGCGCTTTGCTCAGCTGAAAATTAGTATCATAGCGCTATACGCCTGCCTGCTTTTGCCGCATTGTTTTGCCTGCCACTGCTGCCGCCTTGAAAACGTGCCCTTTGGGTCTTTTAAATTACATTCTGTTATCGTGCACTTCGTGTCATCTGAAATCATTTGGTTCTGCATTTGCAGCTAGCGCTCAGATTGTACTGGTGTTTGCTTGGTGATTGAATATTTATTTTCTGTTTGTGCCGGTGCCACTGCCCTCAGCGTCCCTCCTCCCTGTGCCCCAATCTCGCCCAGGCTCAGTTTCGATTTCCCCACCATTTTGTTTGTTGTGCCTGAACCAGCACATCCAGCCCACCTCCCGCCTCCCAGCTGCCCCTCCCTCCCACGGACTGAGAAGGCTTGCCTTGCCTGCTGATCCTCTGTGACCTCTCTTACTCCGTAGGAAGCGGTCGCTCCCATTGCCCCTGCCCGAATGCCATAGCGCTTTGCTCAGCTGAAAATTGGTATCGTAGCGCTATACGCCTGCCTGCTTTTGCCGCATTGTTTTGCCTGCCACTGCTGCCTCCTTGAAAACGTGCCCTTTGGGTCTTTTAAATTACATTCTGTTATCGTGCACTTCGTGTCATCTGAAATCATTTGGTTCTGCATTTGCAGCTAGCGCTCAGATTGTATTGGTGTTTGCTTGGTGATTGAATATTTATTTTCTGTTTGTGCCGGTGCCATGGCCCTCAGCGTCCCTACTCCCTGTGCCCCAATCTCGCACCGTCTCAGTTTCAATTTCCCCACCATTTTGTTTGTTGTGCCTGAACCAGCACATCCAGCCCGCCTCCCGCCTCCCAGCTGCCCCTCCCTCCCACGGACTGAGAAGGCTTGCATTGCCTGCTGATCCTCTGAGACCTCTCTTACTCCATAGGAAGCGGTCGCTCCCATTGCCCCTGCCCGACTGCCATAGCGCTTTGCTCAGCTGAAAATTGGTATCGTAGCGCTATACGCCTGCCTGCTTTTGCCGCATTGTTTTGCCTGCCACTGCTGCCGCCTTGAAAACGTGCACTTTGGGTCTTTTAAATTACATTCTTTTATTGTGCACTTCGTGTCATCTGAAATCATTTGGTTCTGCATTTTCAGCTAGCGCTCAGATTGTATTGGTGTTTGCTTGGTGATTAAATATTTATTTTCTGATTGTGCCGGTGCCACTGCCCTCAGCGTCCCTCCTCCCTGTGCCCCAATCTCGCCCAGCCTCAGTTTTGATTTCCCCACCATTTTGTTTGTTGTGCCTGAACCAGCACATCCAGCCCGCCTCCCGCCTCCCAGCTGCCCTCCCTCGCTCCGCCCCCCCACTATCCACTTATGACAGTCACACCCGCACGCAGCGGTCGCACCCCATGCGCGCCGAAGGTGCGCCAAAGGTAAGCCCGTCTACGCCCGTCCGCGCCTGGACCGCGCCCAGCGCCAGACCCCCTGGCCCCCGCCGTACCCTGCCCACTACATTCACATATGATGCCGCTACTCTCCTTGCCCTCAACCCCGGACGCACACCACAATGCTGCAAAGCCACCCCAGGACGTACCCACGGCCCATTCTCCTGTCACACCTGCAAGTTCTCCTGCTTCAGGACCCTCACCAAATCCACTTCCTCCAAACACAGTTCCGACTCTAACCACCTGAAGTGCTTCCTGCTGAACACCGGCTCGGTCCACAGACACACCACTGAACTCTGGGACCTACTCGACACTGCGTCGCCGGACATCGCCTTCCTTACAGAAACATGGATGAACACATCATCAGCACCCGACATCGCTATAGCCATACCGGACGCTTACAAGATCATCCGAAAAGACATCACTAACCAATCAGGAGGAGGCATCGCCATCATCCACAGGAACTCCATCAAAATCACGACCAGCTTCGACGATAATCTTGCAACCGCCGAACATCTCCACTTCCAGATCCACACCGACCCTTGGACCACACTTAGAGGCACCCTCATCTAGAGGCCTCCAGGAACCCGCACTCAATTCAGCGATGACATCACTGACTTCATCATCCCACATGCCCTCACCTCCGAGAACTACATTCTATTAGGAGACCTCAACTTCCACCTTGAATACAAACACGACAGCAACACCAACTCCCTTCTGGACAACCTGGCCAATCTCGGACTCAAACAACTTGTCGACACCCCCACCCATGTAGCCGGGCACACGCTCGACCCTATCTTCACCTCCAGCAAGCACATTTCCTTCGACCCTACCACAGCTCTCCATTGGACGGACCACAGCTGTGTTCACTTCAGCTACAAAACCACCTTGACCCACAACCGCCCACAACCTATTCCTCGGAGAAACTGGAACAAAATCACCTCCGACCAACTCCTCACATCACTCAACCAAAACCCTCCCACCCTTTCATTGGACCCAAACCAAGCGGCCACCAAACTCAAGCAATGGATCACCCACAGCGCTGACGAATTAGCACCCCTGAAAAAGCACCAGATCAATTCAGGCAGCAAAAAGGCTCCCTGGTTCAATGATGACCTTAAAAATCCAAGAAGCTATGCCGCACCCTAGAGAAAACATGGAGAAAAAACCCAACCACCAACAACATGGCCACCCTCAAGGCAGCCACCCGCAAACACCACCAACTGATTAGATCCACCAAGAAATCAGCATTCAAGGATCGTCTCGACAACAACGCCCACAACAGCAAGGAACTTTTCAACATCGTCAAAGAATTCACCAACCCCGCCGCAGCATCTAACAACATCACTCCCTCCCAAGACCTCTGCGATGCGTTATCCTCCTTCTTCTACAACAAAATTGCCGACATTCACAACTGCTTCGAGAACACTCCCTGCGAACAACCCTCCCCACCCCCCTCAGATCCCACACCGCCAACTAACAACCTCAGCGCCTGGAACCCAATCACCACTGAAGACACCATCCGCCTAATGAACTCAATCCACTCTGGCTCGCCAACCGACCCCTGCCCCCACCACATCTTCAACAAAGCTGACTCCATCATCGCACCCCATCTCCGTGATGTCATCAACTGCTCGTTCAACTCTGCCACCTTCCCAGAAAGCTGGAAACACGCCGAACTCAGCGCCCTCTTGAAGAAACCCACAGCAGACCCCTCTGAACTTAAAAACTACCGACCCATATCCCTCCTCCCCTTCCCCCGCCAAAGTCATTGAGAAAGCCATCAACAGCCAGCTCGTCGCCTTCCTTGAATCCAACAACTCACTCGATCCCTCTCAGTCCGGATTTCGAGCCAAACACAGCACCGAAACTGCCCTCATTGCAGCGACAGACGACATCCGAACACTACTGGATAACGGAGAAACAGTGGCTCTCATTCTACTCGACCTCTCCACCGCTTTCGACACAGTGTGCCACAGCACCCTTATACAACACCTCAGCAACATCGGCATACAAGGAAAAGCCTTGGACTGGATCATCTCATTCCTTGCTGGGAGAACTCAAAGAGTCCGACTTCCCCCATTCAACTCAGAGGTCACTGAAGTCATCTGTGGAGTACCACAAGGATCTTCACTCAGTCCCACCCTCTTCAACGTTTACATGAGTCCACTCGCCTCCATTGTGCGTCAACAGAACCTTAACATCATCTCTTACGCCGATGACACCCAGTTGATCCTTTTCCTCACCAAAGACCCTAACACCGCCAAAACCAATCTTCACGAAGGCATGAAAGAAGTAGCCGAATGGATAAAACACAGCCGCCTAAAACTCAACTCAGACAAAATGGAGGTGCTCATCCTAGGATCTTCCCCCTCTGCCTGGGACGACTCTTGGTGGCCTTCCGCTCTGGGCACAGCACCCACACCCACAGACCACGCACGCAGTCTCATCCTCCTGCTTCAACGTACTTCGTATTCTCAAAAAGATCTTCCGCTGGATCCCCCTCAAAACAAGAAAGACCGTCACCCACGCACTGGTCACGAGTCGACTGGATTATGGTAACACACTATATGCCGGAATCACAGCAAAATTACAGAAAAAACTCCAACGCATCCAAAACGCATCAGCGAGACTCATATTGGACATCCCTCGCCAAGATCACATCACCGGACACCTAAAAGACCTCCACTGGCTTCCCGTCAACAAGAGAATTACATTCCGTCTTCTCACCCACGCACACAAGGCCCTCTACAAACTAGGACCCGAATGCCTCAACACTCGACTGTCCTTCTACACACCCACCCGCCAACTCAGATCATCCAATCAAGCCCTCGCTGCTGTCCCGCGCATCCGAAAATCCACCATGGGTGGCAGATCCTTCTCCTTCCTGGCGGCCAAGACCTGGAACTCACTCCCCACTCACCTCCGCCTTACTCAAAACCACATCTCCTGCAGAAAATAACTTTTCAATGTTTACATGAGTCCACTCGCCTCCATTGTGCGTCAACAGAACCTTAACATCATCTCTTACGCCGATGACACCCAGTTGATCCTTTTCCTCACCAAAGACCCTAACACCGCCAAAACCAATCTTCACGAAGGCATGAAAGAAGTAGCCGAATGGATGAAACACAGCCGCCTAAAACTCAACTCAGACAAAATGGAGGTGCTCATCCTAGGATCTTCCCCCTCTGCCTGGGACGACTCTTGGTGGCCTTCCGCTCTGGGCACAGCACCCACACCCACAGACCACGCACGCAGTCTCATCCTCCTGCTTCAACGTACTTCGTATTCTCAAAAAGATCTTCCGCTGGATCCCCCTCGAAACAAGAAAGACCGTCACCCACGCACTGGTCACGAGTCGACTGGATTATGGTAACACACTATATGCCGGAATCACAGCAAAATTACAGAAAAAACTCCAACGCATCCAAAACGCATCAGCGAGACTCATATTGGACATCCCTCGCCAAGATCACATCACCGGACACCTAAAAGACCTCCACTGGCTTCCCGTCAACAAGAGAATTACATTCCGTCTTCTCACCCACGCACACAAGGCCCTCTACAAACTAGGACCCGAATGCCTCAACACTCGACTGTCCTTCTACACACCCACCCGCCAACTCAGATCATCCAATCAAGCCCTCGCTGCTGTCCCGCGCATCTGAAAATCCACCATGGGTGGCAGATCCTTCTCCTTCCTGGCGGCCAAGACCTGGAACTCACTCCCCACTCACCTCCGCCTTACTCAAAACCACATCTCCTGCAGAAAATAACTTTTCAATGTTTACATGAGTCCACTCGCCTCCATTGTGCGTCAACAGAACCTTAACATCATCTCTTACGCCGATGACACCCAGTTGATCCTTTTCCTCACCAAAGACCCTAACACCGCCAAAACCAATCTTCACGAAGGCATGAAAGAAGTAGCCGAATGGATGAAACACAGCCGCCTAAAACTCAACTCAGACAAAATGGAGGTGCTCATCCTAGGATCTTCCCCCTCTGCCTGGGACGACTCTTGGTGGCCTTCCGCTCTGGGCACAGCACCCACACCCACAGACCACGCACGCAGTCTCATCCTCCTGCTTCAACGTACTTCGTATTCTCAAAAAGATCTTCCGCTGGATCCCCCTCGAAACAAGAAAGACCGTCACCCACGCACTGGTCACGAGTCGACTGGATTATGATAACACACTATACGCCGGAATCACAGCAAAATTACAGAAAAAACTCCAACACATCCAAAACGCATCAGCGAGACTCATATTGGACATCCCTCGCCAATATCACATCACCGGACACCTAAAAGACCTCCACTGGCTTCCCGTCAACAAGAGAATTACATTCCGTCTTCTCACCCACGCACACAAGGCCCTCTACAAACTAGGACCCAAATGCCTCAACACTCGACTGTCCTTCTACACACCCACCCGCCAACTCAGATCGTCCAATCAAACCCTCGCTGCTGTCCCGCGCATCCGAAAATCCACCATGGGTGGCAGATCCTTCTCCTTCCTGGCGGCCAAGACCTGGAACTCACTCCCCACTCACCTCCGCCTTACTCAAAACCACATCTCCTGCAGAAAAGAACTTAAAACCTGGCTATTCGACAAAAATTGAACCCCCCTTCCCCAAGCGCCTTGAGACCCTCTGGGTGAGTAGTGCTCTATATAAATCCATGAACTTGAACTTGAACCCCGACACGGACCTCCCGCCACAAGGCAATGACTTCAGTTCCACTGAGCTAATGCCACCAGAGCTGAGCGCACCTGCAGCCTGGGATGATGCGTAGCCATCCTAGCAATTAAGACCCACTTTGAATTGTGAGCTTGGCTTGAATGCATGTACGCAACGGCTGAAGAGGCTGTTTCGGCACGTGGTGGACCCTCTCCGACACACGCCGATGGCGGAAGGTGAGCAGAGAGTCTTGTTTGCACAGCAGCCGGCAGTCACCTCCCAGCAGTGGGAGTGGATGGGGTGCAGCAGCCTGAGTGCGCAGCAGCAGCCAGTCACCTCCGGGCAGTGGAAGTGGATGGGGTGCAGCAACCTGGCTGCGCAGTGGCAGGCAGACACCTCTGGGCAGTGGGAGTAGATGGGGTTCAGCAGCCTGGTTGTGTCAGGGCGTAGATTCCTCAGGGCTTGTTCGATGTCAGAAGGTCCACCTCCAGGCAGCTCCAATTCTTTTTTGTCGTAATGACACAGAGTATTAGAGTGGCCAGGTAGGGGAAGGGTGTTAGGAAAGGGAACAGCGGGGAAGGAGACCTGAAACAGAAATCCAATATACATCAAACACAGATGCTCAACAGGCTTCTTAAATATACTTAATTAAATTACTGAAACCAAATGAATCACCTGTCATTCCTTACTGTAGGTTTGTTGATTTAAAACGGTATATATATAGAAAATAGTCTTTTCCCAAACTTGGTTCTGTTCTTAATGCTGTGCTGGTCCTGTCAAACAACTTTGTACAATTCTTGAAGGGAAGATTGTTCTTAAACAAATGTCCAAAAAGTTTCCAAAAAGGTATCTGTATTTAAAATATTCAAATAATTCCTGAAGTCTTCAAACCTACAGCATAATAAGTCTAGAGACAAAGTTTCCTGTTTAAGATCTACCCAACAAATTAAAGAAATGCCTTTCTTTCTTGAAGTGAGTATCTCCAAGAGACTCTTACCCAGGTTCAGTAGGCTGGAAACAGACGGGGATATACAGCTTGCAGAACTGTCCTCTATTCACCCTTGAAGACCGGAGAAGTTCAGAAGATTTCCTGCATCAGTGGGAAAAACGGAACAAACTGCTGCCTCCAGAAACGCCGAGGAATAGTGAGCGCGTTGCCTTGGGTGTGGTTTCTATTTAGAGACGTGCCACACCCAAGGAGATTGAAGCGTGAAGGACGTGACAACACTTCTTCAGAAAATCGGCCTGTGATTTTCAAAAATGCAAACATTAGGGTGTTAAACAGTGCATTTTTGTAGCGTGCTTTGTGTAAGAAATAAAGCAAGTTATAAAACACATGGCTTTTATACATTTACAGGCTGCAAAATCACGAGTCAGAACATAAGGGCAAACCATACTTTCATACATATAGTGTATAGAGCGCGCTCAGGAGTGAAATGGGTAAGGCATCCTTTCACACATACAGTGTATAGAGTGCGCACATGAAATAAGCGCGCACATACATTAAAAAGCAAAGGACAAAGCATATAGAGACATTGAATCAGCATGCATATACAGTGTGCACATGATTTTAAGATTGACAATGTAAAAAAATAATCTTAATGTTGGAAACATTGCCACCAATATCGGCTATGGGTGTGACTATGCATTTTGCCACACAATGATGGTGAGCAGTTGAGTGTGCCCCTAGAGCCGCAGCCCAAAACCATGACAGGGTGCATAGCAGCGGGCAGACACCTCTGGGCAGTGGAAGTGGAAGGGATGCAGCAGCCTGGGTGTGCAGTGGCGGGCAGACACCTCTGGGCAGTGGAAGTGGATGGGTTGTAGCAGCCTGGATGCACAAAGGCGGGACAAGCGATTTAGGCGTGCGCAGTTGTACATACTCTGCCATTACTGATTGCATACTATGTTTCAGATGACTAAGCTTGAGGGCTGCACTATACGCGGCACAAGGTTGGAGTCACACCAGTGGCAGAAAGGTGAGCTGTGAGGATCTTCTCCAGTGTCAACACTCCCTCTCCCTCTCCATCTCTTCCTTTCTGTCACTCACACTCTTTCTCTCTTTCTCTCTTTCTCACTCTCAATCTCTTCCTTTCTCTCTCTCACACTCTTTTTCTGTCTCTTCCTCTCTCTCATTCTTTCTCTTTCTCTCTCTCACACTGTTTCTCTCTTTCTCTCTCTCTTCCTTGTATCTACTCTTTCTCTCTGTCTTCCTCTCTCTCTCTCTCACTCTTTCTCTGTCTTCCTCTCTCTCTCTCACGTACACGTTCTTTCTCTCTCACTCTCTTCCTCCCAGCCTGGGTGCACAGGAGCGGGCAGACACCTCTAGGTAGTGGGAGTCAGTCAGTCAGTCAGTCAGTCAAAATTTCTTTATTCGATTAATTAAAATCATAAAAGAAGAACGAGCAATACACGGTAACATTTCATCATGACACATAGTAATACATACAGGAGAATTTATAAATTTACAAAGTATTTATAAAATTTATAAAATTTATAAGAAACCTTAAAAACACATTATACAAGAATAAAATTGTACCATAATCTAAAAAATTCATTTAAATATAGAAGGTAATCATTGATCAAGGACACAGTGCCTGGCGTTGAAGCGATGCTTATTTATACGTGCGCCAGCAACCAAAAAACTAGCAACATGAAATGCCACTTTTAAACTGGGTAAAAGTTGCAGAAATAGCATAGCAGGTTTAACTTGAGTAAAACCCATATTGCACAGTATAGGCAGCAGGAATTTTTTTCTGCACTCTTTGTAATGGCCACAGAACAGGATAAAGTGCGTTGTGTCTTGAATAGAAAATTGGTCACAATCCGAAGGATCAGCATATTCAGGTCTAGACCACTTTTTAAAATTGCCCAGTATAAAAGGAATTAAATCAAGGCGGAATCTTGTTAGGAGGAAACGATGGTATGGTTTATGTACCGAACAGAGATATGGTTCCATACCTGGGACAGTTATTATCGTACAATGTTTCCTAACCATATGTTTGTTCAACTCTGTGGCTTCCCTCTCCATGACATAACGCTCAGTCAAAAGATTTTTGACGGTCTTTGTGTCTTCAAGATTTATCAAATGTGGGGAGGAAAAAAGTTCAGATCGGCCAACTAGAGTTAGCTGCGTCTTGACATATTTTAACCAAGGAATGTTATGAACATTGTCCAAGGCTAAGCAATCTTAAACAATATGATGGTTTAGAGTGAGCTCCTGATTGAGCCACACTTTCAACCAACCAATAACTGGGGCTGCCTTCAGGATGTCGGTAATGTAGCCCAAGCCGAGCTCTGTATGTATAATGTAGGTAGAAATTGACTGGGGGACAGAGAGCAGAGTTCTCAGGAATTTATTTTCAACTTTTTGAATTTTATCATACTCATGATTAGTGTACCCCCAGATGACAGAGCCGTATTGGGCAACCGATAAACATTTAGATTTGTAGACCTTTATAATGCTCTCCATGGGGCGAGCACCAAGCTTTTTAGCAAAACCAAGCAGCCCAGCAGCCGCTCTTGCTACTGCGTTGCTTTTGGCCAAAAGCTGGGGGCCCCACTTGCCTTTTTCGTCAAAGATCACGCCCAGGTAGGGGAAAGATGGAACTCTCCTGACCTCCTTCCCTGAGCAAAAGAAAGTTCTAGACTTTTTTTTCCTGCCTGCGGCTCCTACTATCATTACGTGGGATTTTTCTACATTAGTTTTCATGTCCAGTGAGGACATGAAATCCCCAAAAGCTGACAGTAGTTTACTTAGTGCCACTCCAGAGCGTGCTAAAAGGACGGCGTCATCCGCGTACAGGAGGACAGGAATCTTTATTTCTCCTGCGCGCGGAATGTCCATGTGGGACGCAGCCAAAACTGCCTCAAGACCATTTATATAGAGTGTAAAGAGAAGGGGCGCAAGGATGCATCCCTGCCTAACCCCTCTCCCTGAATCAAAGTGGCAGGTACATCTCCCTTCTCTGGTCACTCTGACAGACGTCTTGAGGTCTCTATGTAACTCTGCCAAGTATCCCACTAATGGGGCATCAAGCCCATGGCCAAAAGGACCCCCCACAGCTTAGCCCTGTTGACCAGGTCAAAAGCTGAGGAGAGGTCCATAAAGGCCATGTACAGGGAGCCCCCCTTGGCTGCTACATACTTACTTATGATCAGTTCTAAATTCAGACACTGATCCAGGGTTCCCCTTTTTGCTCTGAAGCCGTATTGTACATTCGATAAAATGCCCTTTTCTTCTAGAAGCAGGGTCAATCTACCTAAGAGAACTCGTCCCAGAATCTTGACACTTGAGTCGATTAGGGAGATTGGCCTATAGCAGGCTGGGTCTGTTCTTTGTCCCTTTTTAAAAATAGGTATTATGGTGGACTTCGACCAGCTACTAGGAAAAACAAAATCTCTTGTGGCATTAAAAATGTTGGTAAGAATTTTGGCGCTTAATTCAGGGGCACTCTTAAAAAAGTCAGCGGGAACCCCGTCAGGGCCTGGAGCCTTTTTAGAATGTGTGTCGCTGATAGCTTTTTTTACCTCTTCTATACTAAAAGGAGAAATGGGAGGGACTACTTGTGTGGATTGTAATCCACAGCCTGGGGTATTATCAGGACAGCTGTAGATATTGCTGAAGTGTGTGACCTATTGATCATCCGGAATGGTGCAATCTGCTCTCTGCTTATCTGGATCGACAAAAAAGGGATGATTTATTATCGTCCAAAATTTTGAGCTGTCTCTCTGGATTTCGGGCGAGAGCAAATCGTTCCAGGCCTCAGTTTTGATCTCTGATTTTCTCTTTCTGATGGCGTCGTTGTAGTTTTTCATTAACAGCGCTATCTGTACTTTATCTCTTGGCTCCGCTTTTAGAGCCTTTAGGAGAATTGAGTGGGCCTTTGAACAATCTGTGTTAAACCATTTTTTACCTCTACATATCCGACCCTTATTCCTTACAGTCAGATCCAGGTCAATCTGGTTGCAGATAATATTAAAAGCCTCTATCAAACTATAAGACGGGTTATTTTTATCTAGGCAGATTGCGACCTCGCCCTCAACTTTGGACAGGGTATCCTGTATAAAAGTGATCGGGGTAACTTGATCCCACTTCAGCCTACGGTTCTGATCTCCCAGAACTAAATTAGTCGCACATAAGGCTGCAGCTTCTCTCTTTCCAAGAACTCCCTGGGATAAAATCTCTAAAATTACTGGGTTATGATCACTAAAGACTGAGGTTTCTACCTTATAGGTTGAGACCTCAGACAAAATACTAGACGATAAAAAGATATAATCTACTATAGTGCCAGAGTTGTTACCCACAAATGTCGGTAACCTCGAGTCTCTATTACTGCTAGAAAATTCATAAAGATTAAAAGTTGCTAAAAGTGATTCCAGTGCCTCCCCACGCGGTGAGTGTTCAAATTGCGGAATACAGAGATAAGGGGGAAAATCTTCATATTCCTCACGGCAATCCCTGTCGCATGGGTGGATATTGTAGTCTCCCATGAGAATCACGTCAAAGCCGTGGGCACTGTTTTCGCTGTGGGAAGACAAAAAATCCTCTAAGGTTTCCAAATGCTCGTTGAGCAGTTGACTGACAGGAGAATTATAAAAATTAACTAATAAGATAGGCTGTGAGTTAAAAGTAGTTAATTCAACTGCTGGTATGTTTGTTGAGTTAAAGTTAATTTGTCTTGGCTTTCCCTGAACGTTTAAGGAAATATATATAGCCAAGCCTCCCTTTGCCCTTCCAGATGTGCTAGAAATAGCAGGTACAGAGAACTGGGAAAAGCCGTCTAGAGCAAATCCGTCGGACGTCTCCCAGGTCTCCTGAAATACAAGAATGTCGTGGGAACTAACCATTTCCAGCCAGTCCTTGTTACCAATTTTTGAGTTAATGCCAGCGATGTTCCAGCTCAGGATACTACACACCCTGTTACTTTTATTTTTTAGATCTAAATGTACAGGGGCAGGAAAAGAAGCAGGTAAAAAATCCTCATTGTTAGTATCTTCTATGGGAGCGAGTCAATCATTCTGGTCCATGAAGGACAATGGGGCATAGCGGTTAAATAACTGGAGAGGTTCGACAAAAGAATTTTGCCGTGATAGAAAGGGGTATTGAGCTACAGAATTATGCCTTATATCCTGCCCTTGTCTGGGATTGGAATCCCAGGGTCTGTCCCTCCCCAACGCTGGAGTCCTTGGGTACGTAACATTTTGTTGCTCCCCATAAAAAAACTTCAAAGTAAGAGGAACAACAGTGCCTTTTCTGCGTTGGAGGGGGAATAGATTGGCCAGGATGTTTGGGAGAACGTCTTGGTTCGAGAGGGTCACTGCGACACAGTCCCCCTTGAACTTTTTCGGGCGGTTTCCCAGCCAAGGGACCCTGGTCGCAGACGTAATGACATTTGCCAGATGATGTTTCCCCCCAGGGGCTAACCGCATATTGTTGGTTAGCCAGTGCAGAGCCTTACTAGTAAGCGAGGTAGGGCTTTCGACTATTCCCCCTTCCAGAGGGGGTACGTTTGCAAGCACCAGAACCACAGGGGTGGCCTCAACTAGAAATTGGTGGGGGACCGTAGTTTGGGTAGTTGCTGGGGGTGGTCCAGCAGAAGGGAGAACATCTGTTGGGATGGAAACCAAAAGAGGGCCCTCAGAGATGGTAGACATAGGTATTAATGGCTGGGGCAATGGATTGTCAACAGGTAACTGAATCCCTTCATTATCACGAAAGACTTAATTAATCAGATCTCCCCCTATGTTGTTGGGCATGATAGTGACTATCTTGGTGATATTTTCCACCCCATCTACTACCTTAGTGCTTAAGCCACCCAACCTTTTGACCTCTGCATGCAATTTGTCTAATTTAGATATTAAGGGTTTGACAATGGCATTGATTTTATGCTCAAGTAAGTCAGAGATCCTTTCGAAAAAAGCGTCCTCGAAATTATGACACTGATTATCCTCCATGACGTTTGCTTGTTTAGTCTTTGGGGTAGTAACCCTTTTCTTTCTTGCCCCTATGCGCGGGCCACTCAGCTTTAGTGGGATCTTTGTGCATAAGCGTCTTGGTCTTGTAGCATTCACTTTTGGTGTCATCTCCTTGGGTGCAGCTTGTGCATGTGTCTCTTGATCAGAGTCAGTGTCAGTATCAATACCGCCCTCAGCATGTATGTTAGAAGTCTCAATAGCCGTATCTGCATTATCTGGTGCACTGCTTACATCCAGGAGAATGGGGCCGCTAATTACGTTCTCCTGGCTAATTTCTTGCAAAATAGTGTCATCAATCATGGTGGAAGCTGTAGGTGACAAACAGCGAAGGTCTGGGGATTGGCTTAGACCAAGAGAGTCTCTCCTTTGCATATTAATTTTCCTGACAGTCTGGACAAGAAAATTATCAAGGGTCTTCTGTGGGGCTTCCTTAGTTTTCACGGGCATACTTTTCAATGTACTCACAGCCAACGTTTAAAACTTTAAATACTTAATATATAGTTAACACAGCGATATGGCTTACTTGATTTCAGTCCTGTAGAGTTTCTGGCCCTGCCCTGCCTCCTCGTGCCGCTGAGGGCCGTAGAGGGCCCGCCCTTTGCCCGGGCTTCGCCCCGGGCGTCCCGCTCGCGTCCCGCGTAGCTGGTCCTGCGGCACTTTTGTGCGCCTCCCCTGGCGCCCTCGCGGTGTCACAGCGTGCGCCGCCGCGTAGGCTGCCGGGATTTGTGGTCCCGGTGCGGCGGCGCTTTCCTGGCTTCAGGTAAGGTGACTCTCGGCGGTGGCGGCGTGGGCTGTAACGCCTGGCAAGCTGTGGCGTGTTGCGGCGGCTTTCAGGTAAGTTTTCTTTCGTCCCAAGGCTCCGCCGGTCCTGCGGCGCTTTTGTGCGCCTCCCCTGGCGCCCTCGCGGTGTCACAGCGTGCGCCGCCGCGTAGGCTGCCGGGATTTGTGGTCCCGGTGCGGCGGCGCTTTCCTGGCTTCAGGTAAGGTGACTCTCACGGTGGCGGCGTGGGCTGTAACGCCTGGCAAGCTGTGGCGTGTTGCGGCGGCTTTCAGGTAAGTTTTCTTTCGTCCCAAGGCTCCGCCGGTCCTGCGGTGCTTTTGTGCGCCTCCCCTGGCGCCCTCGCGGTGTCACAGCGTGCGCCGCCGCGTAGGCTGCCGGGATTTGTGGTCCCGGTGCGGCGGCGCTTTCCTGGCTTCAGGTAAGGTGACTCTCGGCAGTGGCGGCGTGGGCTGTAACGCCTGGCAAGCTGTGGCGTGTTGCGGCGGCTTTCAGGTAAGTTTTCTTTCGTCCCAAGGCTCCGCCGGTCCTGCGACGCTTTTGTGCGCCTCCCCTGGCGCCCTCGCGGTGTCACAGCGTGCGCCGCCGCGTAGGCTGCCGGGATTTGTGGTCCCGGTGCGGCGGCGCTTTCCTGGCTTCAGGTAAGGTGACTCTCGGCGGTGGCGGCGTGGGCTGTAACGCCTGGCAAGCTGTGGCGTGTTGCGGCGGCTTTCAGGTAAGTTTTCTTTCGTCCCAAGGCTCCGCCGGTCCTGCGGCGCTTTTGTGCGCCTCCCCTGGTGCCCTCGCGGTGTCACAGCGTGCGCCGCCGCGTAGGCTGCCGGGATTTGTGGTCCCGGTGCGGCGGCGCTTTCCTGGCTTCAGGTAAGGTGACTCTCGGCGGTGGCGGCGTGGGCTGTAATGCCTGGCAAGCTGTGGCGTGTTGCGGCGGCTTTCAGGTACGTTTTCTTTCGTCCCAAGGCTCCGCCGGTCCTGCGGCGCTTTTGTGCGCCTCCCCTGGCGCCCTCGCGGTGTCACAGCGTGCGCCGCCGCGTAGGCTGCCGGGATTTGTGGTCCCGGTGCGGCGGCGCTTTCCTGGCTTCAGGTAAGGTGACTCTCGGCGGTGGCGGCGTGGGCTGTAACGCCTGGCAAGCTGTGGCGTGTTGCGGCGGCTTTCAGGTAAGTTTTCTTTCGTCCCTGCACAGGAGCGGGCAGACACCTCTAGGTAGTGGGAGTCAATGGGGTGCAGCAGTCTGGGTTTGCGCTAGAATGGGCAGTCACCTCCGGGCAGTGGGAATGAATAGGGTGCAGCAAACTGGGTGCACAGCAGCGGGCAGAGAACTCTGGGCAGTGGGAGTGGATAGGATACAGCAGCCTGGGTGAGCAGAGGCAGGCAGACACCTCTCGGTGGCGGGAGTCGATGGGGTGCAGTAGCCTGGGTGCGCAGAGGCAAAGCAGAGAATAAGGCGTGTGCAGTTTTATGTACTCTGCTATTACTGATTCTATACTATGTTTCAGATGACTAAACTTGAGGGCTGTACTATGTCCCAGCACATGGTTGGAGACACACCGGTGGCAGAAAGGTGAGCTGTGAGGATTTTCTCCAAAGTGTCAACACTCCCTCTCCCTCTCCATCTCTTCCTTTCTGTCACTCACACTCTCTCTCTTTCACTCTCTATCTATTCCTTTCTCTATCTCACACTCTTTCTCTGTCTCTCCCTCTCTCTCTCTCTCTCTCTCTCTCTCTCAATATTTCTCTTTCTCTCTCTTCCTCTCTGTCTCACTCTTTCTCTCTCTCTCTTCCTCTCTCTCACACTGTTACTCTCCTTCTCTCTCTCTTCCTTGTATCTCACTCTTGCTCTCTCTCTTCCTCTCTCTCACTCGTTCTCTCTATCTCTCTCTTCCTCTCCCTCACTATTTCTTTCTTTCTCTCTCTCTTCCTCTGTCCCACTCTTTCTCTCTCTCTCTCGCTTTTGATGGACGCATGATGCACAATCTAATTTTGCTTTTTGTCTTGCAGGCTGTGATTCACAAATGGTCCAGGGATGACACGCCATGGCTGTACATAGTTTTATTTATTGTTGTTTTGTTTAAATAAAATGTTTTATATGTAAATCCATCCATGACTGTGATTCTTATTTGTCCAACCTCACATGCATCTTCTTAATTATAATTGTGTGACATCAGCCAATTTGTTACGTTCCAGATTTCCTAAGGTTGCTGTCACATTTGTTTGTGGGGTGGGGGGTAGGGGAGATGGCGTACAAGGGACTGGTTGCGGGGCGTGTGGAGCAGTGTTGGGTGTTCGAGTTGCATGATCGTTGGCTCCATTGCAACTATTGTCATTCAGGTGTGGCACAGTGCTGGGCTCCCTTTCATGTTGCAGGTTGTAGTCCGACTTTACAGTAGCTCAGAGCAGGTGTAAACTTCCTGCTACTAACGCACCTTATAACCTGTTTTGTAAATTTTTTGATGTTCTTGCTGGTGGTTGAGAAACTTGCGAAGTGATGTGTTCACTGCTTTTTGCACGGGAATGCCTACTCTACATCTCATTAGCAATATTTGACGAGGTCATCCGTGATGATGCTTTTTAAGGCTGCTATCACTGATAAACTGGTGATATCAGCTATTTACTCCAGCTTGTGAATGGTGCATTACATTTATCCCCATTTTGGTTGCGATAAAGTGCTGTTAACTCGGCGATGTGTCCTTGAGAATACACTCCTCGGTGTTTGAAAGACTTAAGAAGCACTCGAGTGCCGCACTGAGAGCAGCGCACCCATCGCTTTCACACGAGAGGCCGCACTGAGAAGCGCGACTCCATTTAATTGTTTTTTTTTAAACGTCCGCTTTTACTAATTTACATTCACCTCGGGGACCCCATCCCCCGAAGCATGCCGACATGTTCATTTAAAAAAAAAAAAAAACAAGAAGAGGGCCGCGTCAGCCCCCCTCCTGTGGCCAATTCCGGGCAGAAGACCCCATTCCCCGGGGCTTTGCCTCACCGTTGGGAACCGTGGGGGGAGTCCCAATGCCCTCACAGTCCCGCCGGCTCCTCACGTCCTGCGGGAGCAGGCATTGCTATTCCACATGGGAAACTGCTGACATGCACCTCCCCGTGTGGAAAAGTAATCTGCTTTGGATTTTGGAAGCGAGAGCAGGTTTCCCAGCTCTCGCTTCCAAAATCCAAAGGAAGTTTGCTATGACAGGGTGGGAGCAACGGGGCTCCCACCCTGTCATAGCAAACAGCAGTGTCCTGGGGGTGGGCACCCCGGGACACAACAGGAGCCGGCCCTGGAGGGTGGCGGTCCCCAGGGCCATTACTGGCTCCAGGAGGGGTCTACACGAGGCCCTTTCCCAACATGAGTGAAGCCCCGGGGAGATGGTGGTCCCCAGAGCTGCAGGGGCCCCAGCGGGTCCTGCTATTATTTTTTAAGAAATGCCCCCAGGACCTAGCCCACCCGGGGTCCTCATTCAAATAAAGAACAGGAACCCACGCTTAATTGCAGCAAAATAAAAAAAAAGAAAATTATTTTTGTGGCCCTGAGGGTCCTTCTGAGACCCGCTGAGCAGGCCTAGGGGGTCAGAATGTTTCTACCCTGCCCCCTTCTCTTGTTTTATATCTTTCTTTCTCTGTTTTCTGGTGACTCGCTTCTACAGAGTCACAAAATGCCAACCAACACTTCTTGGTTTTGAGTGTTGGCAGTCAATCACAGTAAAGCTGGTGCTCGTGGGCTAGGCTTCTGGGTTAGGCCCTGCCCAGATATCAAAACTTTTATTTTTTGAATTTCTCAGCAACTACTGAACGGATTTAAACCATTTAAAACAAGGTCGCTTTCTAATCCAAGCACTACCTTTTTTGCCAAATTTGGGGTAATTCCGTTCAGAAGTTTCAGCAGTAGCCTTGCCCAAATTGTTTTTGCAATAAGGTATACCAATGTTTAATTTGTGAAATAATACAAATGGCAAGTTTACATTTTTTCGCAATATTTAGTGCAATACACGAGAGTGGAAGCCTTGTTGTATTATTTATACTTCTCAGTAATGGCCGCCATGAATTTGCACTGTTTGATTGTCACAATGGGGATTAGTCCTATTTTCATGTTTAATAATGAAGTAAAAGGACACACTTGGGTATTCACGGCTGAAACGTGATCAAGCCGAAAGGTGAAACGCGTTGTTTCCTGCCATTAAATTCTACGTGCACCAGCAATTTTGGAGTGTCAAGTACATTCCTTTTTTTACAATGGGAATTTGGATTGAATTTACAGGGTGACCGGGAGCCCTACCTTGACCCACCCGTGAGCGGAACTGGCAAGTTTTACCGGAACTGTTTGAGCGTGCAATTTTTACTAATAGCCAGTCTGTTCCCTCGCTTGGATTTGCCAGCCGACTTTTTTGCCTACTATCGCGAGGTTGAACAAATTGAGCTAACTTCGTTTAGAAATTTAAGAAAAGCGGCAAGGAATCGACTATATTATCTCATTCGGTAGGAAGCAGGAGCGAGTCTCAGGTCGATACGAAACACGCAGACGCGCTGTGGTGCAGTTTGTGTAAGTACGTTCGGCCGAGGCTTGATACTGACTTCGCGACTGAAACCAAAGCGGGGTTTGGGAGCCGATAATAGACAGGAGGAGACGTCCCCCATATCGGCCGAAATTGCTGGAGAAGAAAGGAAAATATTAAACAAACGAGAAAATAATTGCAGCGTTGGATTCCAAAAGGAAGGCAACTGCAGACAAGTTGTTTTTTATGCAAGGTGGCCCAAGCAACAACGTAAATATCCAGACGGCCAGCATGAATGACGAAATTAATTTGCAGACACTACTTGGAAAAATGGAAAAATTGCACAAAAAAGAACTTTCTAAATGGTGGGAGGCGGAGTCATTACAGCGCTACATAGAAGTAGCAAGAGTACCACGTGGCTTAAGGATTTTTACCATTCCAACTTTTGAAGATCCCGACCCCGAAATGCTGGAGGAATGGGCCAGTAACTCTGCCTCATGTTCGATCATCATGATGCGTATACTGGTCAAATATGCCCTAAAAGATCGAAGCAAGCTACTGGAACAAATAGAGAACCTGATGACCGAACTAAGTACCTTAATGTCGAAAGAATCATTGGATGACTTCATGAAAAATCTGGAAACTAAAATGGTCAAACTTGAAGAAGAAATAACTTTGAAAAAACAACGAAACTTTTTAAGAGACTTCAAGGATTACCAATCAGGACGCACTCTCACCTTTCACCGCAAATACGACTATCTTTTTGATAAATCGACATCGTTAGCTACATTAAACCAAATTACAGTAACTCGAGTGGAAGTAACTGAGAGCGATATATCGGATGGCAGCCTCCCAGACCTATCCACTGTGGGCCTTAATCATGCAAGCAGTGATGATCATCAAAAAAAGCAGAGCAATTTTTATTACAATTCCAAGTCTTGAACCAAGGAAGGGCAGAGTCCCAACAAGATCAGGGGAACCGAAGGGGAAGAGGAAGAGGAGGACTGGGAAGAGCAAGAGGAACAAACAAGCCAAAGCAAGACAGAAACGCAGAAAAAATGCCCGTGGGAGTACTGATGAGGGGCAGCAAAGCCAAAGTATGACGGTAATAAACCTTTCACAAAGACTATTATCTGTTCATGAGACTGAAGTTCTGTCCTTAGGACTATCCTTTTGCCCCTCTGCAAATTTTAATTATGCACAAACCAGAATAGATCTGCTCTACTTCGCTAGAAAATTGAAACTAAAAAAATTGTTTGAAACTCATCCTAAAACACGGCCCCTGATGTAAATGCATGTGTCGCTAATGATTTAGATAGTCATGATGTTGACTTCTTGAACATAATTTCCTCAGGTGACATTGTTAGAGAGGATTTTTCGAACAGTGAGAATATTGATGTGTACCCAGGGAGTAATTTCCAATCAAAATCTAAATTCCTACCAAATATTGTATGTGAAGCTGTTGAGGTCTTTGAAAGTGTTATCAGATATAAAAAAATTAAGAACCAAGAAAATGCCTAACAATAAGAAAAATCTGTCCCCAGTACTCAGACAGACAATAGAAGATCTAAAAAATGATACTGATATTGTAATCCGTAATGCAGACAAAGGGGGAAACATAGTGGTGCTCGCCAAAGAGAAATATCTGCGAGAGGGCAATAGACAACTAGGAGACACCACCTGTTATCAAATCTGCACCCCTGAAGACATAAAATCATCAAAAATTGCTTTTGATAATCTGCTCTATGATTACAGAGATAAATGTATTTTGGAATGGGAGGAATATAAATATCTAAAATGTGATCATCCTAAGACCCCCATCCTTTATCTCTTACCTAAACGCCACAAAAATGCAATAGACCCCCCTGGGAGACCCATTGTCTCATCAATGGGATCTCTGCTAGAACATACTTCACAGTACATTGTTCACTATTTACGACCTTTTGTGATCGCCCTTCCAGCCTACCTGAAAGATATAACCCACTTCCTAAAAATAATTGAAGGAATTCACTGGGAACCTTCGTACACATTAGTTACTCTGGATGTGAGTAGCTTATACACGTGTATACGACATGACCTAGGAATTGCAGCAGTTGAGCATTTTTTGAAAATGAGATCCATCTCCTTTTCAAACATTTCAAAATGTTGTCAGAATTATTTTTTTTCTGCCTAACCAACAATTTTTTCATTTTTGATGACACGATGTACCGACAGTTACAGGGCACAGCAATGGGCACCTGCTTTGCTCCAGTTATGCCAACCTATTCATGGGCTGGTGGGAGGAGCAGGTGTCCACGCAATATATGGAATTCAACAACGAAGTGGTCCTGTGGCTTAGGTACATCGATTACATTTTTATGATTTGGAATGGTACCATTGAGACAGCTAAAAAGTTTGTGCAGCTCCTCAACAATAACAAACTGAACATAGTACTAACTCGTATTGAGTTTCTGGATGTACTAGTGGAAATCCAAGGAGAGACTATAAACACCAGTCTTTTTCGCAAGAAGGCGGCTGGAAATAGCCTCCTAAGTGCAAGGAGCGCCCTCCCCCGGAATTTAGTGGATAGTATACCCTATGGAGAACTACTCCGGGCCAAAAGAAACTGTAACACCAATGCTGCATATGAACTTGAAAGGGAGAGAATGTGCAACTGCTTCAAGGAACGCGGTTACAAAAATAAAACCATCAGGCAGGCATGTGACAGGGCGGACGCCACTGAATTACTTAATCCCAATCGAATTGCAAGCGAGGAAGAGAACGTAAGATTTATCACCACTTTCTCAGGACAAGCCCATGAAATCAAAAAGATTTTTAACAAAAACTGACATGTCCTCCTAACTGACAATCACCTCAAATCACATCTGAACACAAACCCCCAGATTACATTTCGTAAATGTAAATCTCTAAAAGATGAAATAAGCCATAACTCTGTTAGCAGCAAAAGTCCTACAAAGGGGAAGCCAGGTTTTAGATGCTGCAGGAAATGCAAGGCATGTTGGAATAGTATGGACTGTGTAAATCTAACTATCCCCACATCAGGCAGATAATTTGCCATCCGCAAACCACTCTCATGTAACACCATGTATTGTGTCTATGTACTCATCTGCCCTTGTGACAGGTGGTACGTAGGTAGCACAATACACACAGCTAAAAAGAGAGTAATGGAACACCACAGGGCGATCAAAAACCACAATGAACAGTACCCTCTGGCACGCCACTTTTATGAACATAATTTTCAGAATGTAAACAAATTGGGAATGGCTGTAATAGATATGGTGGATATGGGAATTCGTGGAGATGACAGAAAGCTGGCTCTACGCAAACTGGAGTCGAGATATATAATAGACTTCGAATGCATGACCCCGAATGGGTTAAACTCAAATGAGGAATTAACAGTTCACCTTGCATAATATAATCTTATGTATGAATTGAAAAGTATCTGTAAAATGTCTTCCAGGTGTCTGATTTTATACTTTTAATGTTTTTATAGGCTCTCTGATGGAATGGTTGGACCATTACTGTGAAACACACTCTAGAATCTTACATGGATCATGAATATTGAAAAACTGTGCAAAGACTTTGTTCTAACAATGCTGCTTGCCCACTGGGGCGGGACTTCAGCAACATTCTTGTTTGTGAATATTATGTTATGTGCCCACTTGGGCGGGACTTTGAAATGTCATATGCGTTATGTGAATGCAAATTGTTGATACAGATAGAACTTTATTGTAAACAACAAAATTGTCAACACGATGGGATATGCCCACTAGGGCGGAACTCCACATTATGATTACAATACGACAACGCAAGTTTGGTTGACAATTAATTGTTAATATATTCACAACCAAAGCGAAAACATTGACATTTTGACATTTCGCTGCAACATTGCGACACCCCTAAACGTAAGGTGAACAAAATAATCATTCACGACATTGAGTGGAAATGGGCTTTGCAAAATGATCCTAAATGCAATAAAGTATACCAATGTTTAATTCGTGAAATAATACAAATGGCAAGTTTAAATTTTTTCACAATATTTAGTGCAATACACGAGAATTTGCACTGTTTGATTGTCACAATGGGGATTAGTCCTATTTTCATGTTTTCATGTTTAATAATGAAGTAAAAGGACACACTTGGGTATTCACGGCTGGAACGTGATCAAGCCGAAAGGTGAAACGCGTTGTTTCCTGCCATTAAATTCTACGTGCACCAGCAATTTTGGAGTGTCGAGTACGTTCCCTTTTTTACAATGGAAATTTGGATTGAATATATATATATATATATATTCACTGAAAAAACCATAGGTTTCACACCAGTTATACTTAGGAATTAGCATTTTAAAAACCTAATAAATTCACTGAAAAAAACATAGGTTTCACACTAGTTATCACTCATGACATGCTCAGTGACATCACTCATGACATCTCTGATGACACCATCCAGTGAATGTGTGTCTTTCTGAAAAATAAATATTAGTGAGTAATGTTTAAAATATTAAATATATGTATTAGTGTTTCACTTTGTGTATAAGTATTTGCATGGGTTGGTGAGTAGCTACATGTGTATGTACATGGGTTTGAGGTAATATAAATTTTATGATCGATTGTGTCCCCTATCTTAGACCCCACCGACTCCATGTACGAGCTTGAAGTGCATGTAACTTCCCTCCCGTGCTAGCTATGAAGACGCAAATACATTTGCGTCCAACGTTAACATGTTCTCTTTCCGATCCGCCATGAACGGATTGGATATTCAGTTCCTAAATATGCTATGCCAACGTCTTTTTGTGGTATACCTTACCTGTTTTTCAGCTCTGGCGAAGTAGGCCTGAATTCTGCCATCGAGCTTTTTTCTGCCTTCTGACTCCGAAAATCTCAGCCCAAGCTGCCTCTGTGCCAGTGACCCTTGCCTTACTTCTGGCGCGGCTAACGGTGCTCGGCTCAGCCCGTTGCCTGCCAAGACTGCATTCAACCTTCGAATTATCTACTCCACTCCTCGAAAATACATTCCTGTCTAGCAGATTCACGTCAACATCCTTCCAGCTGCAGGGCAGAGGGTTAGGCCTCACTGTCTCTATGCAAGTAATTCATGGCCCCGTTTCCATGGTAGGCCCATGCCCTCCCCTCGCTCCCCTCGCGTCTCATGTAGACACGCAGACGCTCATACACGCACTCATAACCAGTATAGAAATAACCTCTTGTCCGAGAGACCTTTTCCCTCCAGATAATGCAGTTCCTTAAACATGAGATATT
This sequence comes from Lissotriton vulgaris, assembly GCF_964263255.1. Taxonomy (NCBI): domain Eukaryota; kingdom Metazoa; phylum Chordata; class Amphibia; order Caudata; family Salamandridae; genus Lissotriton; species Lissotriton vulgaris. The sequence goes on along the minus strand of NW_028250893.1, from coordinate 45,684 downwards.
AGATACGATTTGGGATTAGGTTGATCTGACATCCAGACATCCGTCTACACTTGTAGGGCTAAATGTCAAGTCCCCCTCCACCCCTCAAGTTACACGTACATTATACGTCATCCCGCTGCACGCGCATCTCTGCCATGTAATTTTGCTGACACTGCCGGATTCATTCATGGATCCACCTATTTGTGACATCATGTTCAATGACGTTCTTGTCCACGCCTTCATGCACGCCTATTGTAACGCCTTTTGTATTACGTACACGTATTCTTATCTCTCTTCTCAGCTGTTACGCCTCCTGCATATGCCTTTACTGTAATGCATTGACTATATATATGAATGTCTGTCAATTATGTATTGTCGCATACTTGCATATTCGCATATTACCATTGACTCTGTCAGTCTGTCCCTTCCCGAACCTATGTGGTGACGGAATGGTATGCCACCTTGGCTCGAGCCAATATGCTAATCACCCAATTCCTTTTATAGGAATAAAACCCTTTTGAAAAACCTCAAATATCACGGATTTTGCCTCTTATTTTATTATGAGTTATTCTTATTGATTATAGAAATTAAGCACCGGTAAATTAATTATTTACGACAATTTGGCGCCCGAATAGGGACCCTTCCCCCATCTCACGCGCCGGTGGTGCGTTGCAGGCCTGGCCCCCTGCCACAGCCGGACGGACAACTACGCGTACCCGCAGGATTTCCTGTATCTCCCTCAGGCCAGCGGAGGTGACTGAGGCTGCGATCGACACCCAGACGAGGCGGTGAGAAGTGCGGAGGATCCCGACCAGAGCCTAGCTGAGAGAGCAAGATCCGAGGTATACGGAGGCCCACCAGGTTCCGACGTTCCGAAGTATCAGCGTCACGAGTCGAGTCCGAATCCAGTCCGAATCCAGTCCAGGGTTTCCGAGGCCTTCCGTTTCCGTGCTTCCCGGTGAGTACCGTTGCTGGGGACGCATATAGACGTGCGCATTAGTTTGTGCCGGTCAAGACAGGTGTGGGTACACAGACCTGGTCTGCACTGTTTTAGACAGTGTATCTGTACTGTTTAGCAGTATATCCAGTCTGCACTGTTGAGCAGTATATCTAGTAATATGCAGTTAGCAAGTTACCTTCTAATTGTCATCATTCATGTTAAAATGTTATAATGTGTCTCAAAATGTCGTGGTATGAGTGATTGTTCGATCGTAATTATTGTGATTATTGTGTTCAGTGTGTTCATATCTGAGTAAGAACCAAGTAGCCAGATTTCAAGATGCCTTTGTTCTCCAAATTAAGACAGATAAAAACTAGAAAAGGGGTATTAGAAGAAGCTGTTCCCATTCCACCTAGGGACACCCCAGGGTACTTTATGTACCACAAACATGGCCTAGATGCCGTTTTATTCCTCGACTTATGGGTGGACTACACTAAAGAATTATCCGAGAATCAGAGATGGCCTGCTACTGGGACATGGGATGCAGATTGCATCATGAGGGTAGAGGAAGCATTGTGGAAAAAGAAAGCCAGACAGTCACAGAAGGATGCCATTGAATTATGGCGTAAAGAATCACATAGGCGTACAGAAAAAGCACTGAGAAAAGAAGAGAAAAGGAGGGATGATCCAGAGAAAGCACAGCAAAACGTATTAATTGAGGAAGGTACCCGAGTAAAATTAGAACAGGTAGACAGGCAGCGGAACACACTCATGAACGGCATGTACCCCCTCTTGACTAAGGGTTTGCCTAAAGCCACCCCGGAGGTACCAAAAGAACTACCACCCCCACTGCTCCCGACTAAAGTACACCAGAAAACAGCAAAGAACATTTTCCTTTCGTCCTATCTAGATGATGTGGCTCCCGCATATGTAAATACCGCACCGCCACGCACACCTCCACCTGCCGACCAAGACGGTCAGCTCCTTCCTCCCCGACAAGCCACTCCTCCTCCTGTTCCTCCTGGTCTTCCAGCTGTCCTTCCACCTATTCCTGGGCCTGCTCCCTCCGCTTTTCACTCAACGAACCCCTTCGGAGCTGGCGCCTCAGGAGGCGCGTCCGGAGGAGCGACAGGTTACCAGACCCCGCCATCGGCCCATCGGCTGACCTATAGAGACCTAGCACAACAACGTACACCTAGAACAGGCGATATTACACTACATGGAGATCGTCTTGCAGACTGTAGATATGATCCAGTGCCTGGTAAAAAGAATGACGAAAGAATGTTGCTCGCATCAGTACGCTTACGACGAGTTACGAACTTCTTATTAACCCTACCTGGAATGGTAGATCATCTAGATCGGATATATCAGTTCGTACAGACAGGAGTAGGGCCTGAAAGTATTAAGGAGGCCATGGCCTATCAGAAAGTGGATACGAAAGCCAAGATATTACGGTTTCTTATAAACTGTTTCATAAGGGAAGTGGATAGGCCGGGTATGAACCCGGACGACGTGAAAGCACTCCACCGGTGGGGCCAGAATATCGCAGATGGGAATCACGATAAAGAGGCCTGTGTAGAAAATATGTACCGAAGAATAAGAAATGCAATAATAAAGATGCATGAGAAAAGACAGCCACCACCGGAAATAGATTCAGACAAAGTTGAATCCTCAGAGGAGGAGGATGAGCATGAGCAGACCCCAGAGCAGACACAATTACCAGTCAGAGAAACGATAGCATATGTAGGTAAGGGAAGACCTTTCAATAATTCAATACGACCAGTACGTCCAGAGAGTAAAAGAATATTCCAAGAAGCCATGTGCAATCCAAGAACTCCTGAACATTTATTTCAAGCTACTGATAATAGACTTCGAGAACGAATGGGGTACCATGTACTCGATTCTATGGATGAACAAGAACTAGCCAGGTCAGCCGAACAATGGGCTGACAATTCTGAGAAATATGGTGATGATGCGTTAGCACATACGTTCTTGAACCTGACACCGAGTGAACAGCGTTTAGCTGGTACATACATGATACAACACCTGCTCTTATTGTATAGAAGCCAACATTCTGACCCAGGCCCCTTGCCTGATATATTAATAGAACTACTCATGAACAAATGGAGAGGTCTAGGTACCGATCTAATTAAAATAATTCTAGAACACCGACACAGATATAGCGCCTTCCTATGTCCACAGACCAACTCAGCACATGTTATGGAAAGAAAAATGTATTACATGGACGGCCAGAACCCTTTGCGAGAAGTACACCCAGTACAGAACGCAGACAATACGTTTAGACGTGTGTTTGTGTACACCCCCATAACTAAAATAGAACTATTGGAAATGAAAAAATTAGTACCTAGTCATGACAAAGATCCCGCAGGTTTCCACCGTGAAATAAAAGACATGATACTAATGGGTGACTATACTTATCCCGATATTATGAAAATATTGAAAGTGTTACTGCCTCCCGGTATATACGAGAAACTCAAAGAAAAAGAGTGGGAGGTGGGAGACACAAAGATTGATTGGGCTGCATTAGAAAACGAAGAAAGTACTAGGATTCCGGGCCAAGGGCTCGGGGATAAAGTTAACGCATTACCAGGATTGTTAGTACAAGTGTTGCCACGTTTATTAAGTACTAAAAAGGAAGATTGGGGTGCCATTTCAGCTTGTAAACAGAAACCCGATGAAGATACCAGTGATTTCTATACCAGATTTGAAAAATGTTTTGGCATTAATAGCGGTCTGAAAGCAAGTAGCGAGTCATATCCACATCTTTTTGTAACGAAATTAGTCGAGAATTCACTGCCCCAGGTTGTTAAGAATAGAGTATTGAAAGTCGAAAGTACTTGGCAAGCTAACACCCCTTCACAAATGTTACAAATGTTACAGTACCACCAGAATAGAATTAGAGAAGAACAAGAACATGAACAAAGACGCATGAAAGACACGAAAATGAAAATGTTAGTTGCCCAGTCAGTTCCCGCCGAAGGACATAAAAAGGGTGGGACCCAGCCTAGTAATACGACAGCTCCTGTTAAAGGGACATGTAACTACTGCAAACAGCCAGGTCATTATGTAAACGATTGTGCCGTTCTGAAACACAATATCTCCACGGGTAAGACCAAGGAGAGACCGCGCGTACCCAGACAAGATCAGGTCCAGCAACAAGTACCACAGAATATACAACATATTCCGCCTATGCCAGCCTCATCACAAACTGTGGCAGTCCCACAGCAACAGCCTATAACTGCAACACAGAACACAACACAACAGATGTACCAATACGCACAGAACGACTACCCTGATTATCAACGATACACATGAAACAGCCTAGAGAGGGAATTTGGCTTGCCCCTTATTGAAGTTCCCGTAGATCAAGAGGGTCCTTATGTACACAGTCAGGTGCTAGGAAAAGACAGAAAGTTTTTGATTGATACAGGGGCAAGCAGGACCACAATCAGTCACAATGAGGTTCCAGGGGCACCCCTCTCAGGCTCACAGAATGTTTCCCTTGGATTTTCAGGAAAACCTATCATTAATGAGGTATCACAGCCACTCCCCCTTGCAGTTGGTCCTCTGACACGGACTACAGATTTATTACTCACAAAATCATGCCCAGAAAACTTATTAGGAATAAAGACACTAAAAGCTCTAGGAGCTATAATATGCTGTTCTCCGGAAGGAGTACGCTTATTTTTGCGAGATTTTAAAGGTCATTATGTATTAAGAGATATGGATCCCCGGTTACAGAATGTACCTGCACACTTGTGGGCACAAGGCCCCACTGATGTAGGGTGTATGCACATTACACCATATCGAGTCACACTCAAAGTAGGAGTGGTACTACCACGAATTCGACAATATAAGTTACCTCCAGATGCTGTAGTGGCTTTACTGAGAATTATTGACGAGCTCATTGCACAAGGAGTGGTTGTGGAAACCGACTCCAATGTATGTAATTCTCCTATCATACCAGTTCTTAAACGTACTGATCCAAATGCACCACCTGTTTATCGATTAGTTATCGATTTACGCGAATTGAATAAATGCATTGTACCACAGTATCCTGTGGTCCCAGATATCTCTTCATTACTGACAGCTATTGATTCAGAAGCGACGTTCTTTACTGTAATTGACCTCAAGAACGCCTTCTTCAGTGTCCCAATTGATCCAGAAAGCCAATACTTGTTCGGATTCAGTTTAAATGGTCGATCTTTCAAATTTGCACGTGCACCTCAAGGATTCACAGAAAGCCCCAGCATCTATAGTCAAGCACTGAAAAGACAACTCGACAGTATTCACATGCCAGCTAACACTGCCCTACTCCAGTATGTCAATGATCTGCTGATCACCGCACGGAGCGAACCCGAATGTGAAAATGCATCACTGACAGTTCTGAACTTCCTGGCCGACAAGGGGCACAAGGTGTCCCCTTCGAAGCTGCAATTCTGTGTTCAGCAAGTTGTGTACCTGGGTCACTTGCTGTCCAAAGTGGGGAGACAGCTCACTCCTGATCGCATTCAGTTAATTGTAAACATGTCACCACCAAAGACACAAAAGGAGGTGCGGGCTTTTATAGGCCTCACCTCGTACTGTAGACAATGGATTCCCCAATATGCATTTCTAGCAAAGCCACTCATCCAGTTGACAACCCAGGAGGCAGCGACATCGACTGTCCTCCCTTGGACTCAGGAACATACACAAGCTTTTGACAACTTAAATAAAGCCTTATGCCAAGCACCTGTTTTAGCAACACCATGTTACAGTAAACCTTTTACACTTTTTGTCACAGAACGTGAAGGTACTGCCTTGTCAGTCCTCACCCAGGAACAAGCAGGTTCACACAAACCGTGTGCTTACTTTTCTAGCACATTAGATCCGGTGGCTCAGGCTTTACCTGCGTGTTTGAAATCAGTTGCAGCGACAGCTTTAGCAATCAGACAGAGTGATGCCATAGTATTAGGGCATCAATTGACAGTACAAGTTCCACATTCCGTGGAAGTTCTTTTAAATCGCACACAGACCCAACACTTGACCATAGCAAGACTGACAGGTTATGAATTGACATTGTTTCAACCACACATAGAAATCAGACGCTGTAGCACATTAAATCCCGCCACATTGTTGCCATTAAACGGAGTAGATCCATTGGCACATGATTGCATTGAAGTCATTACTATTACAACAAAACCCAGACAGGACTTGACAGATGTCCCATTACCAGATCCGGACCTGACACTTTATGTGGATGGTTCATGTATGAGAACAGGTACAGGAGAATTAGTGGCAGCCTACGCAGTCACTACAGATACCGAAGTTATAGAAACAAATTGTATTGACACCCTGTCAGCTCAAGCCGCAGAGCTCATCGCTCTGACACAAGCATGCATTCAAGCCAAGAATAAGAGAGTCAACATATACACTGATTCACGTTATGCATTCGGAGTCGTTCACGATTTTGGAGTCCTCTGGCGAGAGAGAGGTTACTTAACTTCTCGCGGTGCCAACATCCAACACGGTCCTCTCATTCAAGGTTTATTAGATGCAATACATCTACCTACTGCAATCTCTATCATGAAGTGTAAAGCACATACAAAGGTTACCGACACGATCTCCCAGGGTAACGACCTGGCAGACCGAACAGCTAAGCAAACGGCTCAGAATCGAATGCATGCAACTGACTCGACAAAGACAATAGTTCCGACACCAACACACTGCATGACAGTCAGGGATCCCGCCCATGATGTAATTGACATACAGACACATGCCACACCAGACGAAATCCAGAAGTGGACTGAACTAGGAGGGATCCAAACAGATCAGGGATGGATGACAAAGGGAAAATCTACATGGTTTCTCCCCGACTCTATGGTTCAGGTCATCATTAACACGATACATAGTCCAGCACACCTAGGAGAAAAGGCAATGCTAGATAGCATCCAACACATATGGTACAACAAGAACTTACGAGCAGCAGCCAAACAGAAAGTGCGTACTTGCATGATTTGTTGTCAGTTTAATCCAGGTAAAAGCATCCCTGTAGAGCAAGGTGGATTTCAGCCTCCCGATCACCCCTTTGAAGTCCTCCAGATGGATTACATCCAGATGGACCGCTGCCGAGGTTTCAAGTATGTCCTCGTAGTTGTATGTGCACTTTCCCGATGGACAGAAGCATACCCAGTCCCAGATTATACTGCTCCAACCACAGCCAAGCAATTGGTTCGCGAGTTCTTCCCGCGGTACGGTTTGCCCCGTATTGTGTACTCAGATAACGGTCAGCCATTCTCATCCGAGCTTGTGAAACACATTACACTCTTGTTAGGCTATCAGTGGAAGTTCCACTGTGTCCGGCATCCCGAGGCAGCAGGTCTCGTGGAGCGTCATAATCAGACCCTAAAAATCCGGCTTTCCAAAATCTGTAGAGAGAAGGGCGTTGACTGGATAGTTGCTTTGCCGGTAGCCCTCTTCTATATGAGGATGGTTGCCCATTCTCGAACCGGGCTATCCCCGTATGAGGTGGTCTTTGGTAGGCCTCCGAATATGTGGGGGACGCCTATTCCGCGAAAAATTACAGATGTTGACTGTATTATGCTGACAGATTACCTTGCCTCCTTGATGTCTGCACTACAATCTTGTCGTTCACAGGTAGCTGCAGCCTTTCCCGACAATGCCGATGTGAAGCCCCACGAGGTGGTCCCGGGGGATTATGTCTTCGTCCGCAACTTTGATCGGAGAAGTCCGTTGGAGCCCCGCTGGCAAACCCCGAAATTGGTTCTTCTAACAACGAGGACAGCCGTCAAAGTAGAGGGCAGGAAGGGGTGGCTACATTCCAGCCACGTGAAGAAGTTCCACGGACTCCCTTCGGACTTGGACTCTAAGCCCTGCCCTCCTACACAAACTGACTCAAAGCTCCCTTTGGTTGAGAAAACAGACTCTGAAAAATATAGACTTAAATTACGATCTAGCAAGTCAGACAGTTTAATTGTTTAAGTCCTCCCCTAGGTGAATCGGTTAAATTAGTTTCTGACATGTATCCCCTAGATCGAGACAGAGAGAGAGATAGGCAGAGAATACTGAAGAAACGTGCATATTGTAAATCACTTCGTAGTCACTGTATAGTGACATTGTTAATCATGTTTTTTCTAAGTCTTCTGATAATTGCTGCTAGTGTCTTGCTGCACATTTACTACCCTATTTTCAAGCATGTACAATCTGCTTATAACGTCACTGCCGAACATTCTTTTAGCGAATTACCTCCACATGAGCTTTCTTACAGACTTGCGCTGCGCAACAACACATTCATTAGTATGTTACATCACTCTCACCAGACTAACAATGCTACAAACTGTTGGATATGTGGCCGCCTCCCTCCCTACCAGAAATACAAGGGAGTTCTGCCTCTTTTTCCGTACCCATTCACTCACAATGGCTCCTGTGGGGCATGGTTTAGATTGATTAATTCCTTAGATTCTGACATTGCTGTTTACGATGGGAATTGGGTTTGGGGAAACCTGAACTCAGTTCTACTTAATGTCTGTTACCCTGACAAGAAAGGACTTCCCACTAGAACAGGAACTGATCTAGAAAATGAAGTATATGGATTAGGAAATTACACAATCAACCTCATGATTCTTACTGTTGAATCCGAAACTGCACCAGTATTGCCTGCCATGTCAGTGTTACCAGTCAAAGGTGAATTATGTATCAGGAAAAATGGTTCCATACATTTAGGTCATAGTAAATGTACTACTGTAATCGAATTCAGTGATCAAGGAAAGTCCACGTTTAGAGCTACACGTCATTCCTACTTCGTTTGCGGTCATATTGCATACATACGTTTGCCTCCAGATTGGGATGGTACCTGTTACATTGCATTCCTTCTGCCACCTGTTTTCCTAGCCCCTCCTGACTATCACAGAAACACCAATCTAGTAAACAATAGACTCCGAAGAGACCTCCCGATTGTCGACTACACTGAAACGGCATGGGAGCAATACACCGACTTCAATAAAGGTTTCTTCCCCTACTTAGGTGCTGTTTTTAACAGTAAACTGATACGCAAATTAACTAGAACCCTCGAAGCAGTAGTGAACGAAACTACCTCAGCTTTAGGTAACTTAACAGAGGAGCAGTCCGCTATGCGGGTTGTTGTTCTTCAAAATCGTCTCATTATTGACGTCATCCTAGCTGATAGGGGTGGAGCTTGTAAGGTCATCGGGTCAAGTTGCTGTGTTTTCATTCCAGAAAACGCGCCAACGGTATATAAAGCTATAACACGTCTCCATAAAATTGCAAGTCTGATACATCAGAATCCAGGCACCTGGACTTGGTCCGGTTGGTTCTGGACAACGTTAACCGCTTGGGGATGGAAGATCCTATCCTTCCTAGGTATTGGCCTTCTCATAGTATTCAGTTGCTGCCTGTGTTTACAATGTGGGCCGGCGATTTGCGGCTTGTGCGCCACATCATGTATTCCGCATTCAAATTCCCATTCAAAACGTCAAAAGAAGAAAGAAGAGCAAATGATGTTACATGAACAGATTGATCGATTCATGCAGATCGATATATCATGAAGGGTCCGTAGGGGACAAGGAGGGAATGAGGTAATATAAATTTTATGATCGATTGTGTCCCCTATCTTAGACCCCACCGACTCCATGTACGAGCTTGAAGCGCATGTAACTTCCCTCCCGTGCTAGCTATGAAGACGCAAATACATTTGCGTCCAACGTTAACATGTTCTCTTTCCGATCCAACCATGAACGGATTGGATATTCAGTTCCTAAATATGCTATGCCAACGTCTTTTTGTGGTATACCTTACCTGTTTTTCAGCTCTGGCGAAGTAGGCCTGAATTCTGCCATCGAGCTTTTTTCTGCCTTCTGACTCCGAAAATCTCAGCCCAAGCTGCCTCTGTGCCAGTGACCCTTGCCTTACTTCTGGCGCGGCTAACGGTGCTCGGCTCAGCCCGTTGCCTGCCAAGACTGCATTCAACCTTCGAATTATCTACTCCACTCCTCGAAAATACATTCCTGTCTAGCAGATTCACGTCAACATCCTTCCAGCTGCAGGGCAGAGGGTTAGGCCTCACTGTCTCTATGCAAGTAATTCATGGCCCCGTTTCCATGGTAGGCCCATGCCCTCCCCTCGCTCCCCTCGCGTCTCATGTAGACACGCAGACGCTCATACACGCACTCATAACCAGTATAGAAATAACCTCTTGTCCGAGAGACCTTTTCCCTCCAGATAATGCAGTTCCTTAAACATGAGATATTAGATACGATTTGGGATTAGGTTGATCTGACATCCAGACATCCGTCTACACTTGTAGGGCTAAATGTCAAGTCCCCCTCCACCCCTCAAGTTACACGTACATTATACGTCATCCCGCTGCGCGCGCATCTCTGCCATGTAATTTTGCTGACACTGCCGGATTCATTCATGGATCCACCTATTTGTGACATCATGTTCAATGACGTTCTTGTCCACGCCTTCATGCACGCCTATTGTAACGCCTTTTGTATTACGTACACGTATTCTTATCTCTCTTCTCAGCTGTTACGCCTCCTGCATATGCCTTTACTGTAATGCATTGACTATATATATGAATGTCTGTCAATTATGTATTGTCGCATACTTGCATATTCGCATATTACCATTGACTCTGTCAGTCTGTCCCTTCCCGAACCTATGTGGTGACGGAATGGTATGCCACCTTGGCTCGAGCCAATATGCTAATCACCCAATTCCTTTTATAGGAATAAAACCCTTTTGAAAAACCTCAAATATCACGGATTTTGCCTCTTATTTTATTATGAGTTATTCTTATTGATTATAGAAATTAAGCACCGGTAAATTAATTATTTACGACAGGTTATTAGATGTTTTTCTTAGTATCAGTATGAGTGTCTATATGGTTTGGTGGGGGTAATACTTAGCACATAGATGCATGATTGACTGACTCTCTGTTTGTATGTGTTTTGAAGACAGCATATGTGCAGGACTGTATGGGTGAATGAGTGTGTATATGTGTATGTTAGTGAGTGAATGACTGTCTCACTAGTGTCTTTATCAGTAACTACATATGTTTTAATCTAGTATATGTGAATATTGATGTATATAATTGAGTATATGTGAGAGTAAGAGATTGTAAGAGTTCCTGTTTTAATAAGTATGTGTTTCTATAAGGGATTGTTTAAGAGAATAAATAAATTTCAATAGAAGTAAGGTGGTAGTGTGTGTATAGCTCTATATGCAAATAAATGGATGTTCAATTGTTTATTTGCATGTGTGAGTATGTGTGTGAGTAACTTTTGGATGACTGTCGGTGTGTAACAGGATGTATAGGTGTATCACTACATATGATGAGTGACTATATGTATGAGTGAGTATATTGAACTGTTTGTGAATGAGTAGATGTGTATATAGATGGTGGAATTACTGAATTGGGTGTTGTAACCGGTATAGGTATCTCTATTTTATACAAAATTTTAGTTTCTATTTTTGAATATGTGTTTCAAGGGTTACATTACAGTGAAAGGAGGTCTGTCACTCTGTCACAAGGATGGTGTCATCAGTGATGTCATGAGTGATGTCACTGACCATGTCATGAGTGATGTAATATGTGACGTCATCAGCAGTGCATTGCACGCGCAAGTTATAGTGAGGCCAACTAACTATTACGTGGGAATTTCAATGGTTTTATGTCAGTAAAATTTCCAGCTAACTATAACTGGTATGAAAACTATGGTTTTTTCAGTGAATTTATTAGGTTTTTAAAATGCTAACTCCTAACTATACCTGGTGTGAAACCTATGGTTTTTTCAGTGAATTTCAAAGGTTTTTTAAATGCTAATTCCTAACTATAAGTCTCAGTTTATAAGTAAGACTGTTAGCGCTCTAGTTGTTCTTTAGAACACTCTGGGACATTCTGTCATTGGGCTATATTTGGGCTACATCTGGCTGATATTTGGGCTACATTTGGCTTTTTTTTGTCTCTGGTGGCCATCTTTGGGCTACATTGGGCTACATTGGGCTACATTTGGGCTCTAACATATATATAGCCCAATGTAGCCCAATATATATTTTTTCAAAGTTAACTTTCGTAAAAAACACTTGAGCATATATCTTGAGACATAGCAAAGGCACATCGGGCTACCATTCCCTACAATTTTGCCAAATTTTTTTTGAATATTGTTTTTTTTTTTTTTTTTGCCCTGGAGCGCACCGGGGAGCGTCCCGTAAGCGCCAATATCGCGAACGAAAACATGATCGTGACGTATCGCGTAGCCGCGTCCGCGTGATACGCACGGCGTAAGCGCACCCGGAAGCACTCGAGCGAATACGATCGCGCAACGTAGGTATCTGACGCGCTTACGAGAACGCGCCCCGGGGCACATAGCGTAAGCGCGTCGGGTCATGTGAACTGAAAATAACACTTTTCATTGGGTCATAACAGTTTTGGTTTCATAATGATGAAGCCCCTGGTCATGTGACCTGAAAATAACACTTTTCATTGGTTCAATACATTTTTTTTTGCAAAAGGATGAAAGACCCCACCTTTTTTCCTTATTCTGACTTTGTCCTTTGACTTAGGAAGACCTGTTTGTACCTCTCTGTACCTTTTTGATCTTTATAATGGCTTCAGTAGCAGCAGCAGCTAGTGCATCTGCACCACCACCACCACCACAACCACCAAGAGGACCACCACAAGATATCATTGGTGGTCAACAAGAGGAGGAAGAGGAGGAGGAGGAGGAAGAGGGGAGGAGAAGATGGCTTGAAGAACAAAATACCCCATACCAGCCAAGACCACACATTATATGGGAGTTTTTTTCGATCCCACAGGGGAAGAAAAAAGTAAATGCAGCCAAGGTGACTTGCCTAATCTGTGGGATGGAACTTTCTAAGGGGAACCCTAATAAAAAATATTCATTTGGAAACAACACGATGATTCGCCACATGCAGCGCAAGCATCCAATAAACTGTTCTGCTGCAAAGGTGAGGGAACTGGCCAGTAACCCTTCCCAATCCACAAGCACCACCTCAAAAAGAAAGCAACCCACTCCGTCGGCACCAGAGGAAAGTGAGACGATGCCTTGCATTCAGCCATGATTTGCAGATTTCCGAATTATCTGTAAATATTGTGGGAAGACCATCTCCTACGGAGAACAGAGCGTAAAGCTCATCGTCCTTGCTGGGGACAACCACAAATGCCCCAATAAACCCTAATTATTTCTTTTCTTTTTTTTGTTGCTCCAGTTGAGCCATTTTCAATTCCCTGTTTTTTCGTTTCTCCCCATGAAAAATACAAAAAAAAATAAGTGTTCAGAAAACCCAAAATAAGTTTAAAATGTTCAAAAAACAATAAAAAAATCTAAAACAACAAAAAGAAGAAAATAAACAGTTCTTTTTAGAACTACCTCCAATTTTTAAAAAAAGGCTAAATTTTTTAAAAACTCTAATATTCATTTTTCCCCATGGGACGCTCCCCGGTCCGCTCCCCTGTGCGTGTACCGGGCGCTCCCCCCACGCAAATCAAAAAAACTATTTTTTTTTTTGCCCGGCTGGGCCCTTTTATGGCCCCCACATCAAACCTAAGGGGTGAGGGGGGGTCTATCCCTGCCCCCTTATGGTCATTTCCCCCTTTGATTTTTCCACCTCTTATGTCTCGATTTTACCGAGAGGCAAGATGGTGGCCACTCCGGACTGTTTCGAATGTTTACAGACACCCGAGAGCCAATCAGCTCTCTGTGCGCAAGTCGCGTGGCGCGATCGGAGCGCTCCCCGGTGCGCGTACCGGGGCGCTGCCATAGATATCTATATTTTTTTGATCCTAAATTAATCAAAAACCACTGGAGCACATATCTTGAGACATAGCAAAGGCACATCGGGCTACCAGTCCCTACAATTTTGCCAAGTTTGGTGCAAATCCATTCAGCCGTTCGGGCTAAAAGTGAGTTCGTCCAGGAACAACAGGAGAGAAAGGGTATGGATATTCACTCTTACACCCCTTATCTTACTATCAATAAACAACAGAAGAGTGAAAAAGTATATATAACAAACAGCCTCGAAATGATATACGAGGTGAAAGAAAAGAAAAAGAAAAACACAGAGGGATGGGACAATACAAGGTAATTTAAGAACCCTCACTCACCAACCTAGTGGTGACATGCTTCATCACTAGGTTCCTACTGGAAAAATCTAATGTCTTTCCAGTGTGCTTCAACGCCTGTTTACAGCGGAGCTGGTTCTTGTGTGTGTTGAGGGTGTTTTCCGGCCAAATTAAGCTAAGTGAGTGCAAAAAAGAAATAAATTAAAAAGTGCAGATTCGTGACTTTCAACTACTTTATTAATAGTCCGATTTGCACTGGTTAAAAACAGATATAAATGGACCCATAGGTTTGGTCTCAGTTAATAAAGACCCCTAGTCCATAGTGAACAAAATTGGTCAACATGTTTCTGCTTGTTTGGAGCCCGAGTCGCTCAGCTTTCATCAGGACCATATAATGTGATCCTCCGGTGGTGTACACGCCCTAAGGTGCACCCTGCCGTGAGGATGTCATGAGTGATGTCACTGACCATGTCATGAGTGGTGTAATATGTGATGTCATCAGCAGTGCATTACACGCGCAAGTTATAGTGAGTCCAACTAACTATAACGTGGAATTTCAATGGTTTTATGACAGTAAAGTTTCCAGCTAACTATAACTGATGTGAAACCTATGTTTTTTTTGTGAATATATATATATATATATATATATATATATATATATATATATATATATATATATATATATATATATATATATATATATATATATATATATATATATATATATGTATATATGTATATATAATTAGATTAGTAGGTAATATTACCTACTGGCGGTCGCCAGTAGGTATATATAGTCAGGACCTAGTTTCCATAGGAAATCCGCAACATTCTATTGGGAATATCTTTGGCTCCGGTTAATGAATGTATGCGATTTTCTCAAAGAAGATGGCCTGTTACGCTCCGCTCCTTCTCTGAAAGTTTCGGGGGGATTCGTGAAGCGGGGGCCGACGAAAAAGGGGGGTCCCAAAACGTGTTTTCCCCCATGCAATTTTCTGTAGGACGATTAGACATGGCTACAGCCCGAACCGATGAACGGAATTACACCAAACTTGGGAAAATGGTAGGGCCTGGTACGCAGTACGCCCTTTTGGTAAAATGGTGTAAATCGGATTTTAAAAATATATATCTCTATAGGCTTTGCACCGTACGCGCACTGTAAGCTTACTGTACTCTGTACCTTCCAGAGTACAAGCTGCAAGCTGAGTGGCTGCCACTGTCTGTCAACACTCCAAAATAGAAATTGTTGGCAGCCATCTTGTGCCTCGCTAGACTGAGGCACGGGAAAGCAGAAAAACAAACATGTAGAACTCACAAGGGGGCAGGGTAGAAGTACCCTGAGCCCCTAGGCCTGCTCAGGGGGTCCCACAAGGACCACCCAGGCCTTTTTTTGAAAAATCGCTCATCATTGATGTCATTTGAGATGTCATCAGTGTTGTCACTGACCATGTCATGAATGATCTAATATGTGACATCATCAGCAGTGGATTGCGGGTGCGCGAAATATAGTTAGTACAACTAACTATATCGGAGCAATTTCAATGGTTTTGTATGAGTGAAATGTCCAGCTAACTATAACACCCCTAAAACGTATATTTTTTTTAATGAATTTCAAAGGTTTTTTAAATGCTAATTCCTAACTATATAAGGCCTGAAACCTATGGTTTTTTCAGTGAATTTCAAAGGTTTTTTAAATGCTAATTCCTAACTATATAAGGCCTGAAACTTATGTTTTTTTCAGTGAATTTGCAAGGTTTTTTAAATGCTAATTCCTAACTATATAAGGCCTGAAACCTATGTTTTTTCACTGAATATATATATATATATATATATATATATATATATATATATATATATATATATATATATATATATATATATATATATATATATATATATATTCACTGAAAAAACCATAGGTTTCACACCAGTTATAGTTAGGAATTAGCATTTAAAAAACCTATGAAATTCACTGAAAAAACCATAGGTTTCACACCGGTTATAGTTAGGAATTAGCATTTAAAAAACCTATCAAATTCACTGAAAAAACCATAGGTTTCACACCAGTTATAGTTACCTGGAAATTTTACTGATATAAAACCATTGAAATTCCCACGTTATAGTTAGTCGGACTCACTATAACTTGCGCGTGCAATGCACTGCTGATGACATCACATATTACATCACTCATGACATGGTCAGTGACATCACTCATGACATCACTGATGACACCATCCTTGTGACACAGTGACAGACCTCCTCTCACTGTAAAGTAACCTTTGAAACACATATTGAAAAATAGAAACTAACATTTTCAAAAAATTGCATATACCCATACCAGTTACAACAACCAATTCAGTAATTTCACCATCTATATACAAATTCACACATTCACCAACAGTTTTATGTATTCACTCATACATATACTCATTCATCATATGTAGTGATACCCCTATTCATTCTGTTACACACTGACAGTCATCAAAAACTTACTCATACATATACTCACACGTGCAAATAAACTAATAAACATCCATTTATTTGCATATACAACTATACACACATTAGCACATTACTTCTAAGGAAACTTACACATACTTACTCTCTTAAACAATGACTTACAGAAACACATACTTATTTAAACAGGAACTCTTTCAATCTCTCCCTCTCACATATACTTATTTATATACATCAATGCTCATATATACAAAATTAAAACATATGTAGTTACTCATAAAGACACTAGTGAGAGAGGCATTCACTCACTAACACACACATATACACACTCATCCACCTATACAGTCCTGCACATATGCTGTCTTCAAAACACATATAAATAATGAGTTTTGCATTCATGCATCTATGTGGTAAGTAACACCCCACCAAATCATACAGACACTCATACTGATACTAAAAAAACATCTAATAACCCATATACACACACATGTAGCTACTCACCAACCCATGCAGCCACTTGTACACAAAGTAAAACACTGATACATATATTTAAATATTTAAACATTACTCGCTAATATATGTATTCACTAAGATACA
Source organism: Lissotriton vulgaris (assembly GCF_964263255.1). NCBI lineage: Eukaryota > Metazoa > Chordata > Amphibia > Caudata > Salamandridae > Lissotriton > Lissotriton vulgaris. The sequence goes on along the minus strand of NW_028250893.1, from coordinate 28,585 downwards.
CTTAATAAGCCAGTTAACCAATCAATTTTTTTTAAAAAAACATCCATTTAGACACTTATTTAAACATTTATTCTTCCATCGACCTTAACATATACATATATAAAATATATTTATTTTTCAGAAAGATACACATTCACTGGACGATGTCATCAGTGATGTCATTTAAGATGTCATCAGTGATGTCATGAGTGATGTCACTGACCATGTCATGAGTGATGTAATATGTGATGTCATCAGCAGTGCATTGCACGCGCAAGTTATAGTGAGTCCGACTAACTATAACGTGGGAATTTCAATGGTTTTATATCAGTAAAATTTCCAGGTAACTATAACTGGTGTGAAACCTATGGTTTTTTCAGTGAATTTGATAGGTTTTTTAAATGCTAATTCCTAACTATAACCGGTGTGAAACCTATGGTTTTTTCAGTGAATTTCATAGGTTTTTTAAATGCTAATTCCTAACTATAACTGGTGTGAAACCTATGGTTTTTTCAGTGAATTTCGTAGGTTTTTTTAATGCTAATTCCTAACTATAAGTCTCACTTTATAAATAAGACTGTTAGCACTCTAGTTGTTCTTTAGAACACTCTGGTACATTCTGTCATTGGGCTACAGTTGGGCTACATCTAGTTGAAATTTGGGCTACATTTACATTTTTTGGTCTCTGGTGGCCATCTTTGGGCTACATTGGGCTACATTGGACTACATTTGGGTTACATTTTGGCATTTTGGCATATATATATAGCCCAATGTAGCACAATATATATTTTATCAAAGTTAATTTTCGTAAAAACCACTTAAGAATAGGGCTACCAGTCCCTACAATTTTTCCCATTTTTTATTTTTTTTATTTTTTGCTTTTGAGCGCTCCCGGTGCGCTTCCCGGGAAGCGCCCCGAAAAGCGTACTTTTATAAAGCGCCCCGGGCGCGCTCCGAGGAGCGTCCCGTAAGCGCCAATATCGCGAACGAAAACATGATCATGACGTATCGCGTAGCCGCGTCCGCGTGATACGCACGGCGTAAGCGCACCCGGAAGTACCCGAGCGAATACGATCGCGCAACGTAAACATCCGACGCGCTTACGCTACGCGACCCAGAGCGCCCCCGGGCGCGCCCGGGGGCGCGTAGCGTAAGCGCGTCGGGTCATGTGACCTGAAAATAACACTTTTCATTGGTTCATAACAGTTTTAGTTTCATAATGATGAAGCCCCTGGTCTTGTGACCTGAAAATAACACTTCTCATTGGTTCAGGACAGTTTTTTTTCTAAATGATGAAAGACCCCACCTTTTTTCCTTATTCTGACTTTGTCCTTTGACTGAGGAAGACCTGTTTGTACATCTCTGTACCTTTTTGATATTAATAATGGCTTCAGTAGCAGCAGCAGCTGGTGCATCTGCCCCACCACCACCACCACAACCACCAAGAGGACCACCTCAAGATTATATTGGTGGTCAAGAACAGGAGGAGGAGGAAGAGGAAGAGGAGGAGGGGAGGAGAAGATGGCTGCCTGAAGAAAATACTCCATACAAACCCAAGCCACACATTATATGGGAGTTTTTTTCAATCCCAGAGGGCAAGAAAAAAGTTAATGCGCCCAAGGTAACTTGCCTAATCTGCAATGATGAACTTTCACGGGGCAACCCAAACAAAAAATATTCATTTGGTAACTATACCATGATTCGTCATATGACCAGAAAGCACCCAAACAACTACTCTCGTGCTGAGTTCAGGGAACTGGCCAGTAACCTCCCCAAGTCGTCAAGGACCACCTCCCAAACAAACCAACCCACTTCATCAGGACCAGAAACATCCGAGATGATGCCTTGCATTCAGCCAAGATTTGCTGATTTTAAAATCACTTGTTCTGCATGTGGCAAGCTTATCGCCTATGGTGAAAAAAGCGTTAAGCTCATCGTCCTTGCAGGTGATAATCACAAGTGCCCCAAAAAGAAGTAATTTTTTGGGTTTTTTATTTTTTTGCTCCAGTTGAGCCAGTTTCAATTCCCTTTTTTTGTTTCTCCCCCTAAAAAAATACAAAAAAAATATAAAACTGTTTTGAAAAGCCAAAAAAAGTTCAAAAAGTTCAAAAAACACAAAAAAATATAAAACAACAAAAAGAAGAAAAAAAAAGTTCTTTTTAGAACTACCTCCAATTTCTAAATAAAGGCTTCTTTTTTTTATAATCTGTCATCTTTTTCCCTCATTTTACGCTCCCCGGTGCGCTACCTGGTGCGCGTACCGGGCGCTTCCCCCGCGCAAAACGAAAAAAAAAAATATTTTAAATGCCCCGCAGGGCCCTTTTATAGCCCCCACATCAAACCTAGGGGGTCAAGGGGGGGTCTACCCTGCCCCCTTATGGTCATTTCCCTCTTTGTTTTGCCCACCTCTCGTGTCTCGATCCTACCGAGACACAAGATGGCGGCCACTCCGGACTGTTTCGAATGTTTACAGACAACTGAGAGCCAATCAGCTTTCTGCGCGCAAGTCGCGTGGCGCGCCTGGAGCGCTCTCCGTTGCGCGCACCGGAGAGCGCCTATAGAAATATATATTTTTTTGAACCTAAATTACTCAAAATCCACTGGAGCACATATCTTGAGACATAGCAAAGGCACATCGGGCCACCAGTCCCTACAATTTTGCCAAGTTTGATGGAAATCCATTCAGCCGTTCGGGCTAAAAGTGAAATCGACCGCCCTATGGAAATTAACATGGGGAAAATGCGTTTTGGGACTTTGGGACCCCCCTTTTATCTCGGCCCCCGCTTGACGTATCCCCCCCAAACTTTCAAGGAAGGACCGGAGCTCGACGAGGCCATTTTCAGGAAATTTTCAGGCAGATTCGTCAACCGGTGCCAAAGTTATTCCAAATAGAATTTTGAGATTTAACATTGAAAAAAATCCTAACTATAACTACCTACTGGCGACCGCCAGTAGGTAATATATATATATATATATATATATATATATATATATATATATATATATATATATATATATATATATATATATATATATATATATATATATATATATATATATATCCCAACCACAAAGTTGAGCCCTCTGTAGGAAGCAGCAACTGATCGGAAAATTTGCATCCATTTCATTTGGGAGCAGATGCAGCAGGAGACGTGTTCGGGCACAGTCATCTCTCCTTTCTCATGCCAGACCGGTTTCGGGATCATCCTCCCTTTCTCAATGGCAGCTGGTCACTGAAAACGTTACGTGCATTTTCTTGTTAAGAACCTGCCCCAGTGGGCGTGTCCGAAAGACGGCATTCTGGTTCTTGTAGTGCCTCAAGTAGGTTTCAAGTGGCAGCAAAAAAAGTTTGTAAAAAACCTCTGTGGGCTGATGCGCTGTGGCGTTAGGTGTCCTGTTGTAATTAGTCATCTGCTCACAGGACTCCGACCTCCCGTATTGATGACGCCGGTTGGGGCCATCCCAGGTCCGCCCTGAGGCGGCTTGCATGCTCCCCGCGGCTGGACTCGAGCCGCTAAACATCCCAACCACAAAGTTGAGCCCTCTGTAGGAAGCAGCAACTGATCGGAAAATTTGCATCCATTTCATTTGGGAGCAGATGCAGCAGGAGACGTGTTCGGGCACAGTCATCTCTCCTTTCTCATGCCAGACCGGTTTCGGGATCATCCTCCCTTTCTCAATGGCAGCTGGTCACTGAAAACGTTACGTGCATTTTCTTGTTAAGAACCTGCCCCAGTGGGCGTGTCCGAAAGACGGCATTCTGGTTCTTGTAGTGCCTCAAGTAGGTTTCAAGTGGCAGCAAAAAAAGTTTGTAAAAAACCTCTGTGGGCTGATGCGCTGTGGCGTTAGGTGTCCTGTTGTAATTAGTCATCTGCTCACAGGACTCCGACCTCCCGTATTGATGACGCCGGTTGGCGCCATCCCAGGTCCGCCCTGAGGCGGCTTGCATGCTCCCCGCGGCTGGCCTTGCATCAGCCCACAGAGGTTTTTTACAAACTTTTTTTGCTGCCACTTGAAACCTACTTGAGGCACTACAAGAACCAGAATGCCGTCTTTCGGACACGCCCACTGGGGCAGGTTCTTAACAAGAAAATGCACGTAACGTTTTCAGTGACCAGCTGCCATTGAGAAAGGGAGGATGATCCCGAAACCGGTCTGGCATGAGAAAGGAGAGATGACTGTGCCCGAGCACGTCTCCTGCTGCATCTGCTCCCAAATGAAATGGATGCAAATTTTCCGATCAGTTGCTGCTTCCTACAGAGGGCTCAACTTTGTGGTTGGGATATATATATATATATATATATATATATATATCCATGTAGTTATAGTTAAAGTCTAGTGTCCATATGAAATCCGCAACATTCTATTTAAAATAACTTTGGCGCCGGTGGGCGAATCTTTGTGAATTTCTCTAAGAAAACGCCCTGGGGGTGATTCGTGAAGCGGGGGCCGAGAAAAAATTGGGGTCCAAAACGTGCTTTCCCCATGCAATTTTCCATAGGACCTTCAGCCAGGGCTACAGCCCGAACAGCCTAACAGAATTACACCAAATTTGGCAAAAAGGTAGAATTCGGTTCGCATATCATGCTATTTGATAAATGATGTAAATCCGTTCAGTAGTTCCTGAGAAAATCATTAGTAAAATCATAAGTATATCTTGAGGTGTGTACTGTAAGCTTACTGTAAGCTTACTGTACACTGTACCTTCCCGAGCACAAGCTGAATGCTAATTGGCTGTCAACACTCCAAACCAGGAAGTGTTGGCATCCACCTTGTTCCTCGGTAGAACCGAGGCATAAGAAAGCAGAGAAACAAACGCGGAAAACGCAAAAAGGGGGCAGGGTAGAAACACCCCCCAATTTATTTATTTTTTTTCAATTGCGGGGTCTGCGTATGTACGCGAACTCCATGAAAAAAAAAAGCCCGGGTCTGCTTGTTTAAAAATTAGCCCCCGGGGGGGACCAAATCCCGGGGGCAAAACGATTAAAAAAGTGTGGGGGTGTCCCAATCCCCCCCACACTGCCCCAGGGACCGCCACCCCATGACAAAGTAATTGTGATTGCGGGGGGCATAGAGCCCCTCGCAGCCCAGGGGACCGGCACCCCCGGGGATTTGGTATTAGTGATGGGGGCTCACGGCCCCCCGCAGCCCCGGGGACCGCCACCCCCCAGGGCTTTCTTTCTAGGTATGTGGGGGGCTCATGGCTCCGCCGCAGCCCCGGGGACCGCCCCCCCCGGGGGTTCATTTTTTGAATTAAAAAAAAAATGTGGGGGGCTCAGCTCCCCCCACAAGCCCTGGGGAACGCCACCTCCCCGGGGCACTTATATGTAAAATAGGGGGGTCTGTGACAGACCCCCCATGCCCGGGGACCACCACCCCCAAGGGCTTTGTTGATGTTGGGAGGGGGGCCACGCGGCCCCCCTCCTGGAGCCCTCGATGGCCCTGGGGACGCCACCCCCAGGGCCGGCTCCTGCAGTGTCCCGGGATGCCCACCCCCGGGACACTGCTGTTTGCTGTGGTAGGGCGGGAGCCTCGCGGCTCTCACCCTACCACAGCAAACTGCTTTGATTTTTGAAAGAGAGAGCAAAATCAAAGCTGGTTGCTTTTCTATATGGGGAGCAGCATGTTAGCTGCTCCCCATACAGAAAAGCAATGCCGGCTCCCGCAGGGACCGTGGGGGGCTTGGGGACCACCCCACGGCCCCCAACGAGGAAGGCCAGGCCCCAGGGGATGTGATGTCATCAGTGATGTCATTTGAGATGTCATCTGTGACGTCATGAGTGATGTCACTGACCATGTCATGAGTGATGTAATATGTGACGTCATCAGCAGTGCATTTCGGGCGCGCGAGTTATAGGTAACTATAACGGGGGAATTTCAATGGTTTTGTATGAGTGAAATGTCCAGCAAACTATAACATGTGTGAAATCTATGGTTTTTCAGTGAATTTCTAAGGTTTTTTAAATGCAAATTTTTAACTATAATGTGTGTGAAACCTATGGTTTTTTCAGTGAATTTCTAAGGTTTTTTAAATGCTAATTTTTAACTATAACGCGGGTGAAACCTATGGTTTTTTCAGTGAATATACATATATATATTACCTACTGGCGGTCGCCAGTAGGTAGTTATAGTTAGGACCTAGTTACCATATATATAGGTGCTAACTATAACTACCTACTGGCGACCGCCAGTAGGTAATGTATATATATATTTCAAGAGACCCGGACCCCTCTGGCATCGCACTGTTGTAATTTGTTTTCTTGGCTCGAGGTATCGAGAGTTCTTGAGTCCGCCCTGAAGAGTGATTGACCAGTGCGAAGTGGGGTGTTTTACCTCGAGGATGTTATGTGCTGCAGGGCTGCCCCTGCACATACTGTCTCTTTCGATCTTCAAGGTTGTAGCGGTCCGAGGGGACTGGAGGAGGCGCTTTTGCTACTGGATGTGTTGGATCGAGTCCTGTCACCCTTAGCCTGCCTACTGACTCCGGAGCCCAAGATTCCCCCCCACACCACTGACCCACATGCATAATCATGATGCATGTTGGGAGTTGAAGTTCAAACATTGTCAACGATCTTCAACAGGTGAGCTGACTGCTAGGGGAGGAGCCATGTGTCATCACCATTATTTCAGGTGGAGCAGAGCTACAGGGTTCATAATGGACTATCGTGAGTGAAGGGCGCTGAAGAAGGTTAGAGACTGCCGAAATGTATTCGCCGCCACTCAACTGATGCATCCGTGAAATAAAGCGTTTTCCTGCTAAACCCCCTCTGGCCTCTGCCTTTCTCTGTTTGGAAGGAGTTCTTTGTATATTTTCCGCGACTTGCCGGAAGCGCGGTTCGGTTGGCCCCGCTATTTGAAGAGACCCGGACTACTCTGGCACCGCACTGTTGGACAGTGTTTTCTTGGCTTGAGGTATCGAGAGTTCTGGAGTCCGCCCTGAAGAGTGATTGACCAGTGCGAAGTGGGGGATTTTACCTCGAGGATGTTATGTGCTGCAGAGCTACCCCTGCACATACTGTCTCTTTCGATATTCAAGGTTGTAGCAGTCCGAGGGGACTGGAGGAGGCGCTTTTGCTCCTGGATGTGTGGGATCGAGTCCTGTCACCCCTAGCCTGCCTACTGACACCGGAGCCCAAGATTTTCACCCCCCCACACCACCGACCCACATGCATAATCATGATGCATGTTGGGAGTTGAAGTTTGAACATTGTCTACGATCTCCAACAGGTGAGCTGACTGCTAGGGGAGGAGCCATGTGTCATCACCATTACTTCAGGTGGAGCAGAGCGACAGGGTTCATTGCTGGACTATTGTGAATGAAGGGCGCTGAAGAAGGCTAGAGACTGCCGAAATGCATTCGCCACCGCTCAACTGATGCATCCGTGAAATAAAGTGTTTTCCTGCTAAACCCCCTCTGGCCTCCGCCTTTCTCTGTTTGGAAGGAGTTCTTTATATATATATATATATATATATATATATATATATATATATATATATATATATATATATATATATATATATATGAAAAAAGAGATTCCTCCTCAGCCTGCTCTGCGCTCGCAGACACCGCCTCCACGCCAGCAAGAACGAGGACCGGACCAGCAAAGTCAGCAAGATGGTAATTTATTGATTAAAACAGAACCAGCGACGCGTTTCGGGCGGAAAGCCCTTGATCACGCTGCAACCAATATATATATATTCCGCTCCGTGGGGTTGTCCAAGAAACGGGTAGCAATCGAGCCTGCGTGCGCCTTCCCCAAGGCGTTAGTTGGTATGGGCAGTTGCGTGCTTGTAATAGGCCCGACGCGTTTCGGAAATTTATTTTCCTCATCAGGGGCCAGCAGTAAAGTGCACGACATCTACCGTCTCCCTTTATGAAACCAAGCAAGTGCTTGTGGGAGATGTAGTCCACATTATCCTGGATGGATGCACTTTCAAATTACTGCTCGTTCCAAAGGCTCTAACATGAGCCCCCAAACATCACTCCTGTCCTCATCCATCGCGCAGCTCCACATGTGAGACTCCTTGGATAGAGGGTCTTGTGGCCCCCGTTTCTTCGGGGTGATGCTACCCAGCAGCAGGTCCGCCGCTAATATATTCCGCTCCGTGGGGTTGTCCAAGAAACGGGTAGCACTCGAGCCTGCGTGCGCCTTCCCCAAGGCGTTAGTTGGTATGGGCAGTTGCGTGCTTGTAATAGGCCCGACGCGTTTCGGAAATTTATTTTCCTCATCAGGGGCCAGCAGTAAAGTGCACGACATCTACCGTCTCCCTTTATGAAACCAAGCAAGTGCTTGTGGGAGATGTCGTCCATATTATCCTGGATGGATGAACTTTCAAATTACTGCTCGTTCCAAAGGCTCTAACATGAGCCCCCAAACATCACTCCTGTCCTCATCCATTGCGCAGCTCCACATGTGAGACTCCTTGGATAGAGGGTCTCGTGGCCCCCGTTTCTTCGGGGTGATGCTACCCAGCGGCAGGACCGCCGCTAATATATTCCGCTCCGTGGGGTTAACCAAGAAACGGGTAGCACTCGAGCCTGCGTGCGCCTTCCCCAAGGCGTTAGTTGGTATGGGCAAGTAGGTAGCTATAGTTAGGATTTTTTTCAATGCAAAATCTCAAAATTCTATTTGGAATAACTTTGGCCGCCGGTTGATGAATCTGCCTGAAAATTTCCTCAAATTTGCCTCGCGAAGCTCCGGTCCTTCCTTAAAAGTTTCGGGGGGATTTGTCAAGCGGGGGCCAAGATAAAAGGGGGGTCCCAAAACGTGTTTTCCCCATCTTAATTTCCATAGGGCGGTCAAACTCACTTTTAGCCCAAACGGCTGAATGGTTTTCCACCAAACTTGGCAAAATTGGAGGGACTGGTAGCCCGATGAGCCTTTGCTATGTCTCAAGATATGTGCTCCAGTGGATTTTGAGTAATTTAGGTTAAAAAAAATATATATATCTATAGGTGCGCCCCGGTGCGCGCACCGGGTGCGACACGCGACTTGCGCGCGGAAAGCTGATTGGCTCACGGGTGTCTGTAAACATTCGAAACAGTCCGGAGCGGCTGCCATCTTGTATCTCGGTAGGATCGAGACACAAGAGGTGGCCAAAAAAAAGGGGGAAATGACTATAAGGGGGCATGGTAGACCCTCCCTGACCCCCTAGGTTTGATGTGGTGAACTATGTCAGCAGACTGAGGCAGTTGAGCGCAGAGTGTGCAGATCACAGACCGTTGGAAGCACGAGTGAGAGGACGTCCTCAGCCCCTCCGCCTCTCCCCCTCTTTCAGCTGAACTTCTGCCTGTGTTACCCTGAATGTACCCTGATGTACCCCGCCCCCCGCTGTAGTGAGGTGCGGAGCACGAGGGGTGCGAGCGCAGGAGGCCGCCTGAGCCCACAGTTTGCTTAGCAGCTGCGCCGGCAAAAAAACTGGAGTGGCCCGGTAGCGGTGGGAGCCGCTGCGAGGCTCATCCAGACGGCTGGAGGCAGGCAGCTGGGGCAGTGGAAAGCCTGGGAGAAAGTTGGAAAAACTTTGAGGCAGCCTGAGGGGCTGCAACCACGGTTTGTTTGGGGCGGAGTTACAACGGGAGACAGCGCAAAGCCAGCGCCAGAGGAGCAGGAACACCGGGGGTGTCTGTGCTTTGCGTGAGCCCCGCTTACCCCCATCATTCCCTCGGTTTACCGGTCTACCGCCTCCTCTGTGCCCCCAATAGGCTCGGTGTCAGGTGCCGCTGTGCTGTGCGGATTAGACGGACTGGCTTTGGCAGGGCGGACTAAGAAGCCCAGAAGAAGAAGCAGCAGCGGAAGGGGCAGGGGCTGGATGGGCAGGAGATCCACGCCCTACGGCAGCCACGAGGCAGGGGAGCCCGAACGGCCACCCAGTGGGCACTAGTGGGCCCTAGGAGTTGGGGCAGCGTGACGCCAACGCCACTCCCACACGACACTCGCTACCGCAATAGAGAAGACACGTCGGTGAGCGGAGGGAGCAAGGCTTCGTAGCCCACTGGGAGCCAGGAAAACGGGGAGCCAGGTGCCAGGAGACGGGGGTAAAACCACCAGAGAGACAGTGCGCGACAGCACCAGTGGACCCAGGACTTCAGGTGCCCCAGAGAGCCAGTGTACCGAGCCAAGGAAAACAGCGTGAAGTAGTGCGGTAAGGAAAGTAAGCAATCCCTGGGGGGTCCATTTCAACTAAAAACTGATCTGGAGACAGGAGACCCCCGAAGGTCTTGCACTTCCGGCCCCACCCCTACCCGCGCTTTTAACCACCCACCCAGGCCAAGCCATTTACGGCCATCTCCTTATTAGCGCAATTGTTAATACCACCACCACCGACACGTCCCCACCGAATCAGCTACCAACAGACACGGACAGATCCCGAACAGTTCCCTAACAGGGTTAAAGGGATCGGGAGGTCACAAACGAGGGAAATGAGATCGGGGAAAACACGACAACCTGTGGAAAGTAAAAAATCCCAAAGAAAAACAAGAAAGATGACCATGGAACTCAAAATGACAGAAGGAATAGGGCCGGTTTTAAATCCCAGGGAAAGGTTGGTATCGGCACCAACCCCTGGGCTAAAATCAGATCCCAGAAGGAAATCCGGACTCCTGAAATTTTTTTACCTGAAGGACCCAATGGTGGCGATTTACGCACAGACTACGGAGGCCTGTAAATTACCAAGCCCTATCGCGCCATCAAATGCACCCTCTCCATGGACTAATAACCTGCAGAACATGTCACGCAGTGACAGAGGGTGTGTATCCCCTACACTGTGTTTGGGTTCCTTTAGTCAAGGCAAACAAGAGTTGGTCACAGCCCAGGTGCACGGTCCCAACACTTCTTCAGCCTCAAATGAAATTGAGGGAGGCGGAGCCAAAAAGGATACTGCAGATAATTGTATTGAGATGGTCCACAGACGAAGCCAGGATAAAAGTGAAATAATCACGGAGCCACCAGAAAATAGCGACCACGGAACAGCAAACAAGGGGGAGAAGGAGGTCAACACAGACTCTAAAAATCAATCCATCTTACCCGGGCAAGAAGGAGACCCATGGTTAAAGTCTCTCTTCCTATCAAATGACTCTCAACTCGAGGAACTCTCAGAGAGAATCACAAAGTACATAGACTCACAAGGAAGAGTGCCACGACTAAATCACGGTTTTGATGACCGACATCTGAGCCCGGGCATGCTGGTCTCAACTCCGCGCGGCCCAGAGACAAAAAGAGACCAACAAAAAAGATGCATAAATAACAGCATCACTAAGCAGGCTAACCAACTACTCCTCTCCCATACTGACCCAATCACAATTTCATCAGGGAGCTCGTTGGACTCAGAGCCTAAGGACTTAAGTAGAATCCTAAATGTCGAGCCCGCCACGTCATGGACCCAATCTTTGTTAGGCACCCTAGAGCAAGCAATAAGGGTGCTGAATTACCAATCTAACAAAATGGAAGTCCAGATCGACCTTATTACTTTGGTGGCAGGGCACATTTCGAGTATAAACGCAAAACTGGACTCCCTTTCATTGCTCTTGACAACTCAGGGGAATTCAGAGCCAAAAACCAGCGGGAAGAATCAACAACGAAACTGCGGATGTGAAAGTATCATAAAAAAGCTGGCAAGCCTCCCGGCAATTTTGATGGACATTCTAGGGGAGGTAAAACAATCTCGTGGTCACAGCCAGACATCAGAAATTAAGCATACCCCGGAGAAACCACAAACACCCACGAGAAAGCTCACAAACGGCCAAAAAAGAAGCAAACAAATTACGGATCAACTACATTTATCAAAGGAATGCGGCAAAGATAATTCAGCCTCAGACGTCGAAGAAATTCAAGCTACCCAACAACCCACATCTGAGGACAACCCAACAAAGAGACAAAGGAAAAGGGCTAGAAAGGCCAGGCTCAAGTACAAGAACCAACCAAACGCAGAACCGAGCATTATGTCGCAAGTACTTACAGATACGTCAGTATTTCAGACGTATCTGTAAGTGCAAAAGTGATGCATTGCTGGAAAGTGTGTCTCAAAAATGAAGCAACTCCAGCAATGCATCCTTTCACATGGGGCCAGGCCCCATGTGAAAGGGCTTGCATGCCTGCTGTGAAACAGGAGTAATATTTGGACGCAACAGCGTCATAAAAGTGACGCAGTGATATCTCATAGATTTCACTGCGTCACCTCTACGACCCTTTCTTGCGTCAATACGTCCCTTTTGCATACATTACACCTGACGTAGGAATAATGTGGCGCAGGGGCTTACAAAGTGACTCATCTACCTAGATGCGCCACTTTGTAAATATGACTGAATAAGGTGCATTTTTTACAGCACTGGTGCGTCACAAAAAGTGACGCTCCGGTGGCGTTAAAGTGACGCATGGCCTCATAAATGAGGCCTTCAGTCTTCTACTCAAGCGTCATATTAAATTTATGACGCATTATGTCGCAAGTACTTACAGATACGTCAGTATTTCAGACGTATCTGTAAGCGCAAAAGTGATGCATTGCTGGAGTGTGTCACAAAAATGATGCAACTCCAGCAATGCATCCTTTCACATGGGGCCAGGCGCCATGTGAAAGGGCTTGCATCAGTCTTATGCTTTCTGTGATACAGGCGTAAGATTTGGACGCAACAGCGTCATAAAAGTGACGCAGTGATATCTCATAGATTTCACTGCGTCACCCCTACAACCTTTTCTTGCATCAATACGTCCCTTTTGCATACTTTACACTTGACGTAGGTATAATGTGGCGCAGGAGCTTACAAAGTGATGCATCTACCTAGATGTGTCACTTTGTAAATATGACTGAATAAGGTGCATTTTTTACAGCACTGGTGCGAGACAAAAAGTGACGCTCTGGTGGCGTAAAAGTGACGCATGGCCTCATAAATGAGGCATTCAGTCTTCAACTCCAGCAATGCATCTTTTCTTACCCTTCCACACCCCTGTTCCTTTTCAACATTTTCTTTGAATATCCACATTCCCCATATTCACTCTCATTCTCCTTCCCAACACTCACCTTCTTTCAGTCCCCCTACTTCACATTCCTTTCTACTCTCATACTTTTCTGTTCTTTCGTACTCATTTTCCTTTCCATTATCAATGCACTGCACTTCACTTACTCTTTTTCTTTTTTTAAGAATATAGCTCTTTAATGAGAATTGGAGGTAGTTCTGAAAATAACTTTTTTTTTCTTCTTTTTTCTTTTTTAAGAACATAAACAAAAACAGGGAATGAAAACTGCTCAACAGGAGCAAAAAAACCCCAAAAAAATTAGGGCTGGGAACGGCAGTGATGGTTCTCCAATGCTCGAACCATGAGCAGGACACTTTGCTCCTCATAGGTAAGGATTTGATCGTAGTATCTGCATTTTAGGACACCTTTGTTGAAAGCAGGTTGAATAATTGGAACCAGCTCCTGCGATCGCCCCCTCACAGCAGTAGTTGCTCCTCCGGTGGATGTAGAGGCCCCATCACTGGGAACCTCTTGTGCCAGAGCCCTGACACTTTCCCGGGCAAAATTCCGGGGGTGCCTCCTCTCCACATGCCGTATCATTGTGAAGTTCCCAAAAGAATATTTCTTTTTGGGGTCACCCCGTGACAGGACTTTTTGCAGATCCTGCACTCCACTTTTGGAGCATTCACCTTTTTCTGGTCAAGTGGTATTGAAAAATTTTTCCAAGTGAAATGCTCCTTCACCTTTGGCTGAGGAGGCTCTTCATCGATGAATTCAGGCTCATCTTCACTGCTGGATGGTCTGGCAGCCATGATTAACCCAGAAAGATGCAAGAGCAAAAAGGCCGGTCTTTCAGTCACAAAAGTGAAAGAAGAAGTGAAGGAAATGGGTGGGGATTTCATTTTTTGTAAAAAAAACTGTTAGCAACCAATGAAAAGTGTTATTTTAAGGTCACATGACTTGACGCGCTGACGCTGCGCGCACCGGAGCGCTTCCGGGTGCGCATGCGCGGCGCGAACGTAGGCGCTTCCGGGGCACATAAGCGGCGCGAACATAGGCGCTTCCGGGGCGCATACGTGGCGTGAGCGTAGGCGCATATGCTGTGCGAACGTAGGCGCTTCCGGGGCGCATACACGGCGCGAACGTAGGCGCTTCGGGGGCGCTTGCGGGGCGTGCCGAAGTGACGTTTTGATAGTTTCACGGAAATGCAAAATCATTATCATTTCCTTATTTAAAAAAACTGCTTTTATATGTATGGTACTAAATGTCTTGCGTTAATATTTACTTTTCATTCATATTTTTTTTCACGAACGAAAGTAGCGCTCTGGGTGCGCTTTCCGGAGAGCTTACCGGAGAGCGCACCCAGAGCGCCCCAGGAAAAAATGATTAAAAAAACCAAAAAAACCCCAAATAATAATTAATACTTACTCAAAACAGCAAATTTATAAAAAAAATCGTAAGTTAGAACCTCGATATAGAAAGGAATTAGCATTTAAAAAACCTATTAAATTCACTGAAAAAACCATAGGTATCACACCAGTTATAGTTAGCTGGAAATTTTACTGACATAAAACCATTGAAATTCCACGTTATAGTTAGTTGGACTCACTATACTTGTAATGCACTGCTGATGACGTCACATATTACATCACTCATGACATGGTCAGTGACATCACTCATGACATCACTGATGACACCATCCTTGTGACAGAGTGACAGACCTCCTTTCACTGTAACCCTTGAAACACATATTCAAAAATAGAAACTAACATTTTTTTAAAAAAGGAGATACCCATACCAGTTACAACAACCAATTCAGTAATTCCACCATTTATATACACATCCACTAATTCACCAACAGTTCTATGTAGTCACTCATACATATACTCACTCATCATATGTAGTGATACACCTATTCATCCTGTAACACATTGACAGTCTTCCAAAAGTTGCTCACACACATACTCACACATGCAAATAAACTATTGAACATCCATTTCTTTGCATACACAGCTATACACACACTACCACCTTACTTCTAAGGACACTTCGAAATACTTACTCTCTTAACCCCTTCTGTGCTGCGTGGATTTTCCCCCGGTGCTGAACGTTCCATTCGGCCTATGGAACCATGACGGAACGGTTCCGTCATAAGCACAGGCCAACTTATGCTCATGACGGAACCGTTCCGTCATGAGCATGGAAAGGGTTAAACAATCACTTATCGAAACACATACTTATTTAAACAGGAACTCTTACAATCTCTCACTCTCACATATACGCACTTATATACATCAATACTCACATATACTAGATTAAAACATATGTAGTTACTGATAAAGACACTACTGAGACAGTCATTCACTCACTAACACACACATATACACACTCATCCATCCATACAGTCCTGCATATATGCCGTCTTCCAAACACATACAAATAGTGAGTCAGTCATTGATGCATCTATGTGCTAGTAATACCCCCACCAAACCATACAGACACTCATACTGATACTAAAAAAAACATCTAATAACCCACATACACACACATGTAGCTACTCACCAACCCATGCAGCCACTTATACACAAAGTGAAACACTGATACAAGCATTTAAATATTTAAACAATATTCGCTAATATATGTATTCACTAAAATACACTTAATAAGCCAGTTAACCAATAAATTTTTTTTTAAAAAAAAACATCCATTAAGACACTTATCTAAACATTTATTCTTTCATTGACCTTTACATATACATATATAAAACATATTTATTTTTCAGAAAGGCACACATTCACTGGATGGTGTCATCAGTGATGTCAGGAGTGATGTCACTGACCATGTCATGAGTGATGTAATATGTGATGTCATCAGCAGTGCATTACACGCGCAAGTTATAGTAAGTCCAACTAACTATAACGTGGAATTTCAATGGTTTTATGTCAGTAAAATTTCCAGCTAACTATAACTGGTGTGAAACGTATGTTTTTTTCAGTGCATTTAATAGGTTTTTTAAATGCTAATTCCTAACTATAACTGGTGTGAAACCTATGGTTTTTTCAGTGAATATATAGATATATATATATATATATATATATATATATATATATATATATATATATATATGCACACCACCTCCTCGGGAACCAAGAAGAAGAAGCCACACAGGGGAAACAGCGGAGACAGCTTTATTCTGCAGGTAAACCAATCCTTCAGGGCGAATGCATTTCGGCGTTGTATGTTGCCTTCATCAGCGCCAGATGGTTCAAGCAGGAGACGGGCCAGTAATGGGTTTAAAATACCGTGTGCACCTCCTGCTGAGTGTCAGTAGTCTCCACCCCCCGGAAGTGAATGTTCACAGAGTCCGAATTGGTGCACGTAGGACGCCCAATGACACATCACTACAAGTCCCAGCATACATTGCATTGGCTTGGTCGGACCTCGGGGGTAGTTAAAAAAACCCAATGAAGCAGGAAACAGTCACTGACGCAAAATTAAAGGCCTCCTCTGCTCCCCTTAACCGCACCAACCTCCTTGTCCTGTAGTAGCGAATTTGGCAGGAGCAAGTCCGGAAATCCAGCTCGCCCGACGTGGCGTGAAAATCACCCAACACTGCTATTTCACTATGTCCAAGTCTGGAGGCGAGCCCCAAGCATCCCAGAAACCTGGGCCGAGACAAAGTCTGCAGGGCAGAAGCCAGTAACCCGGGGCCAGCTTTGCAGTGCGGGAGCCTGTGGTTCTGAAAATTCCGGACCCTGCCATAATGGTGTACCAAGGCCTAAACACTTGTGCAGAAAATATCATCATACCACGACGAATTTGGTATCAATAGACCGGTAATGATCAGGACATTATGCCTGTGTATTTGCGTCACGATCGAGTGATGCTATCACCCTTAAATCACTGTTCTTGTCCTGAGCCCACGGCATCCATCTTGTGAGCGGCATCCATCTTGTGTCTTGCCCTCATATAGTCAATTGATTAAAGGCTGAATTTGATCCAAAGGACACGTCCACCTTTCTCTGACTTCTCCATGACCTGAACAGGCTGAATCTGCCTACGTGATGTTGGCCTCACCAAACCAGTCCATGCCCTCTAGTCAATCTATATTAAAGATCTGAGCAACTTGTTGTGTACATTGGCCTGAGCAAGATTAGAAGGCCGAATACAGTAGCCATGCCTGTTTATGACCCACAAGCATCCCTTATCCTACATTTCTATCTTCCACACCTGGCTCTGTTTCTCTGCTTCTGGGCTTTTACAATGGGGAGGTGACTGTTTATATGATGGGGAGGAAACCAGTTCTATTGTAAGCTTCTCCGGCCTGCACAGGAAAATATGTGAAGTTTGACATATGTTCATGATGGAAGATGGGTTGGTCAGTTTGGGCAAGTAGAATGGAATTCATAATTATAGCCTGCTTTGTTATGGTACCATGGGAGCGACCTACAATGATGTGTGTCACAACAAGAATGTGAGCCTAGGGCCAAACTTTTTGTATAAAAGGCCTGCCTGAGAAAGCTCAGGCAGGCTCCCTCTTTCAATTGTAAAACTACGGTTGGACGACGAAGCCTCATAATTAATTATAATAAAGATGTCTTTTAATTTTACAGATTGGCTGTCAATTTCTCTGCTGTTTTATTATGCAAACTGCTGGATAGATCCCTGGTGGGGAGAGTGAGTCATTTTTGACTTTTCTTCAGTTGGCTGCCCAACTCGGGGCCTTATCATGGAGTGGTTATCTACAGGAGTATTTTGTCAAGGGATGGAGGAACTGCTGGGGAATACAAGACAGAATTCTACCAAAAAGAGGTACTCTGGGCACAGGGTTTTTCTGGGGGATTATCTGTCTTTGTGGCCCAGTATGTTTTTCGATTTTTCTGACTTAAAACTCTCCTAAAGATGTCACTCCTGACTAAGGAACCCATTCTTTTTTTGCTGTCAGTATTTTTTAACAGACTGTTAGTGCAGTGGGGAATTGACAGTTATAATCTGGACAAATATATGTGTATATGCAAATTGCAATTTGTATAGGCAGTTGAAGAGATATTTTCTCCATCTGTTTTAGTTGAAGAATAAAAATGGGTCGCTCCCAGTCCTTTTTGGTTCTGAGTCCTTGGTTATTTATTGGTCACGGAAATGTGACGCAGTCCTTAGTTATTTATTGGTCGCAGAAATGTGACGCTTTGGTTTGGGTACCGGTACATTTGGTTCATTTGGTAGGCCTTTGGTTGCTGTGGTTCAGATTATCGTTGGATAATCTTCCTCAGTATTGGTTCCTTAGTTTTATTTGAACACTGCAGTATTCAAAAACCGTGGGTCACGTACATTTGCGTGTATATCGTTGGAGATAGCCCCATGAAGTTTGAAACCCGACTAGTGAGCGCAGATGCCTGGTCGCGGTATTTTGTTTTGTATTAGTATTGACTAGGTTGCAACAAAGGATTCCCAGTTGGAGGATTCGCGTCTGATACCTCCGGTTGGAACTCCAATTTATGAGCTCTCTCTAAAAGGTCTGTGAGGCTGTCCCTTTTGCAGCCTTCTGTTGAAGAATTTAAGAAAAACAAAAAAAATAGGAACTAAAACGTTTTTGTTGTAAATATGGTTTACAACTAGTTTTGGCAGGTTATTTTTGAACACAGTCTGTAGGCTGTTCCTTGTCCCTGTCCTAAGTGTTGACCTATGGGTTAAAATGTGTGTTTAAATGTCTATGTTGTTTGTGGGTTTTGTTGTACATTGCGACGGCGCTATGTACAAGAACGGCGCTATGTACAAGAAATGGGTAGAGCGCGCTGTTTTGTGTGTCCTGAGTGTTTGACCCCCCTTCTGTTTTGTGTCTGGAATGAGCTCAATGTATGTATGTGTATGGGTCACGTTCAATAGATGTAAATAAGGCTCCAAGAAAAAAAATGAAAAAACGAAATTGCGTGTTCTTTAGACGCACGGTGTTAGATGTTCGCAGCCAAGTCTTTTCAGCTGTAGTATATCTAATAAGAATGTTCTTTCAGTTCTTTCAGCTAGCACCTCTCTAGTTAAACACGGGTGGTGGAATTTTGCAAACAGTTCCTTTTTAAATAAATATGGCGCGGTATTCTCACGCAGTCCCAATTAGGCAGCTGCGCCTAGGCTTGTGTGTTAATATGTATCTAAATAATAGGCTAGGGATGTAGTGAGCGTTTTACATGTAGAACAGTCACAAATAGCAATAATTAGGCTTCATTAGAAAGAAAAAAATTATTACTTATGAAAAATAATTATTAAAAACAAAGTGCTACAAAAATCGTTTTTTAATATTTGTGAAGCTTAACACTCATACTATGACCCCCTAGCATTAAAATGTTTGATTTAAGTTACGTTGTACCACGAAAATGACAAAACACTTCTGTGCGCAATTTCCCTTACCCTAGGCGCAAACAAGCTCATTTCTATAAGGTATAACTTAGTATTTTCAAAAGTATGATTCATAAATTAGGTATTAGACATTCTAGTAATACCCATTATGCAATAAATTGTAGGATTTTTTATTTCTTAGTATCTAGAATGCAAAAGTCGATTTTCAGACAAATAGACTGTTTTGAATGGTTTCAGGGCCCCTTTTTAAAGCGTCTCTTTAGTAAATGCATACATTTAGACCTTAATATATATGTTTGCAGGTGGTGCCTTCCTATGATTCAGCGAGTCAATGTGTCATAGAATTGCAAGAAAAAAGAGAGAAATTATTGTTTTAAATATAGTGAAATATTGCAGGTTATGTGGAAGTGGTTAAACCTACTGGCCTTGTCAGCTTCAGTTACCAGGAGCAGGGGACTGGCAGAACCTGTATAACGTGTTTCCAGCAGTAGCGGCTGAGATGTTATCTTGTAAGGCTGTCTTGTTGACATTTGTGACCTTTTAATTAGGGCCTCGCCTATGGAATGCAGCATGACATGGTTAAACGTGCATCTGGTGCTAACTTCAGCTGCCTCTTTGTGTTTAAATCCCTGCCCCTGCCACGGTCCTGACCTGAGGTCACTTAAATAGCCTGACTTGCTCCATAAAGCTAATTCCTGCTCATGTTTATAATTTAAAAGTATCTTCTTAGAGCCTTACAAATATGACATTAGCTGGGATGGGATTTTCGTTTTTGGGAACTAAAATGAGCAGAGGATGCAAGGACATGTACAGCAAATGATAATTGCATTTTAGCCTAAGAATAAATAATAGCTCCAGCATGTTCCCACACAAGGCTTGTTGTTCGGTAAATTATGTCATCAACACATTTATCTCAAATTAGAAATACGGCAGGGCTGACACAGCATTGCATCCCGCTAATAATAATAAAAGGAACACTATTTAATTTGTAAAACTGCAGCCTCATTTGTCAGTACCCTGAAGGATTGTAGATCCCACACGTGGTTTGCATAGCTCCCAGTTGCTTTCAAAATGCTGCACACAAGCGCTTTATATGAGATGTAGTTGATTGTATATGATTTAAATTTGTAATCTTCATTCATTGCAGGCTGGCTTGTTCTCATTTACCGCATTCACATTACATCTGCGTTAAAGACGCACATCTGAGATAATAAACAAATAGGAAATGTATTCCTCATGCAAAATTGTAGCACCTGCACTTCATGTCTTACAAATTAAGCACTGTGTAAAATGAAGGAACATGATTTAAAAAGGGCAAATGCAAAAGTGATTTCTTTGAGAAAACAAATATCAAACATTCTGCTACATGATCTGTAGAACTGGTATATGTGTGTCTCCATGCTAGGAACTAATTTTTTTTAGTTAAGTTTATTTGACAAAAAGAAAAACGAAGTGTTACATTGAGTTTTAGATAGGCAATAAGTAGAAACCCTTCCCCAAAATTCTGCAACTTAAAGGCCTTAGGCCTGAGTGAGAATGCGCGTTTTTGCAAGGTACATGGAAAATAGGTTACAGGTAAGTAATGAAAAGTTTTTGTATGTCACGTTGTGCCATGTTTTGTAGTCTGATAAAAAGGGTTAAAATTGATGTTGTATTATAAGAAATGTGTGTGTTGTGTATCTTTTCTGCTTCTTCCTACAGATAATTCATGGATTAATTCACAAGACACGTGAGTTGGCTGGTTGAAGAGAAATGTTTTTTTTGCGTAATTTCTTTAAGAAAAAATGTGTGTGGTTATGTTTCATTTGTACATTTGGTCCACTGAAACGCGTTATTTGACACAGCGACATTATAGTTGACTGCAGGGTATCAATTAGCTGATGCCCTGCTGTCAAAAGAAGGGCATGTGCCATGGTATTATGCATGACCGTTTATTCATATATGCTGTTTGTTTGTCTGGGCTGTTTTTCCTTGTGCTTGATATACAGCAAGTATATCTTATGGCTTGAGATGGCTTGATATGTGTATTTATTTTTTAATGTTTTTTGTGTATGTTCTGTTCTATGGTGCTACTTTGAATTACAAGTTCCCCTGTGTTGTGAAGGAACACATATGACGATATGCATTGTTTCACAATAAATTGGATGAATTTGTATTAAGATAAATTTCACAGATATGGACCTCATACTGTGAGCAGTAAGGCAGCTGTGTTTTTCCAGTGCATGCCTAATTTGGCTGTAATGATTTTTTTAAGAAAACTAAAATGATATACTGGATCAAAGATTGCCATCCGTTGTTAGTCACTTAACTGCCCTTTTTCCTTAAGGACAGGCAGCTCTGCATTTATGTATCCTTGATTGGGCCTAAGGATGGAATTATAGATCCGTGACTAAAGGTGGCCTAATTTTGATATCGCATTTTTTATCTCATTCTTTGATTCCTGAAATAAGCCTATGGATTCATTTTTTTCCCTGAAGAGACAACTGAACATTAGTTAGAATTACCGTGTAGGGTATAGATTGTCAGCGGTAGAGTTAAAATTCTGTAACATTGGTCTTTTCATGTATCCCCGTGCTCTTGGTGCTGTGTCACATGCCTTAGGCCACCCAAGCAAACACTTGTCCTTTTGTCTGCACAGTTGATCATTAGCCTTTGTATTACATAGCGCATTTGATGCACATTGTTTAAAGAAGGGACTTCTTCATGTCCTTGATAATGTGTATTATGTCATTGCTCTATTTGAGATGCTCTAGATAAGGAGTTTAGGAACACCTAGGCTTCATCATTAAGGAGAATATGTATTTACCCCATTAAATAATGTACCCCATTAGACAATGCCACTGTGTGAGGGCATCCATTTTGGTTCCCATGGGGTATTGCCACTCCTTTGCAGATTACAGGCCACTTGCTTAACTGTTTTTATATCTGACTTGAAGGAAACTAACAATTGTGTTACACTTGCTACATCACTAGGGTCCTGCTGGATCTTCCAGAGTCAAAGGAAGAGTGATTCCCTGCAGACCTGTGATCAACACTAAACCCACTCCCCATCAGTAAACATGGCAGACGACTACAGACTTCTTGGCCCTGCAATTCCTGAACAGCAATCAGCAGCGTGAACAGCAATCATCAGCATGGACAGCGATCATCAGCGTGCCCCCAGTGGTACCTCCTAAGCAAGCCATTTGTTTCATCAGAAGGCGTTGTGAAAAGAAAAGAAAAAAGGAGCTGTTTTGCCTCAGAAGTTCAGTGCAAAGATGCGAAGGATCCCTGCTTTTGATGGCAGGACTGTCATCCACTTTGTGCAACTTGTTCAAACTGTCATGTGCTTGAACCTCTGGCAGCGCGCGGTCCCCTGATCCCCTTGGCCCGAGTTTTGGCCTCACCCACACCTCTTTTGCTTTGCACCAGCGGAACGGCAGTGCACCCAAGGATCCACGTTTGGAAAAAGGCACTACATTCTGGTGCCCATGAGAGAGCAGCTTGAGCGTTCTCTGACACTAAATGATGAGTGTTGGAGTCTGAAAATGCTGCTGATCTTGCTAAGTAGTGCTTGGATCTGCACGAGATGCTTTGTGCCCTTGATTAATGAAGAGCGCATCATTTGTAGTGTCTGCCACAAAGAAGAGACACTGGTGCATTGTTTTAAGACATTGAGACTTTCGAGTGAGCTGTGAGTGTTTGCCCGGAGGGCACTCGTACTAAACAGTATTGTCTTCTCATGAAAAAGCCTGAATTGAAGAGGCCCAACGCGAAGAAGACACTGGAAACGGATTTGATGGACAATAGAAGCCTGCAAGGAGAGACTTTGGCGGACTCTGGGTATTTTTTGTGAGCTTGCATAGAATTGGAGTTTGGAAACTAATTTTTGCTGCTTTGCTGGCATTTGTTTAAAGTACTATTCTGTTTAGTAAAAGCAGCATGAAGTCTCTCTGTGGAAGTGTATCCCTTTTTCATCTAAGAGCATTGATCAGGAACGCCACTGTTTCACTTGAACATAATAGATTACTGAAATGCATAGGAAGCTATATAGAATGTTATTAGATAATTCTAGGATTTGCCTTCTGCTTAGGATTGTGGAAAATTATGATTTCATTCGTAATAATGGTCACTACTTCCTACCGTGGTCTATATGTTCTCAACAACGTGTTTTCTAGTGTTATTCTAAAATGACATTGTCTTTTATGGGTGGGATTGTTTTTGTTGCTACCGAATTGACATCTGTACCCACCTTCCAACCTATGTCTCTTCCTACTATTACTTCTTTGCATCTGACTTTTGCTTTTCCTTTTCTCTCTTGCTTTTTCTGAAATTGTATTATGGTTTTTTGTTAAATTTTTGATTGGTTACCATTTGCCAGTTGCAGGGTCACGTAGGAGTACCAACGGTTCAGTTTGTGACCTGAGTAGTGGCAGTAGGCCTGCAGGACTTGCAGTGTCCCTATGACCTGCTAATAATCACAGCTGAAGTACTCTATCAAGATCGCGTGAGCGACATTAGAAAATGGAGATTGTATTGAGGAATGACGATAAAAAAGCAAGAGATGAAAAACCGAAATTATAGAATATTGTTCTCTAAGTGTGGTATAGCTTTATCTATTTTAATACTTTTATGTATTCTATTAGTTACTATATTCTGGTTTATTTCTCCTACACAATTGAGGTCTGCACCAACTTCCCAAACATACTCTTTCTTTCTTTACTGTTTCTTCACATGACTTTCATGTTTTACCTGAACATGCATTGGTTAGGCCAGAGTTTACTGATAGACCCTTCTGTACAGCTTCTACATCAACACTAGAACATCACTAATTGCTGGGTGGGTGATCTTATACCACATACAACAGATAGAGGTGTTCACTATTTGGTCCTGCCATATATGGCCTTTGTACCACTACGTGTGTAAGAAGACTTGTCCCGAGAGAGTTGCTAAGTAGTAAGATAATACTACAGCAACCACTTGATGATCTGATAAGTATAGACCTAGATTCAGACTGACATGGGTTTAGGTTATTGCCTATATAAGGGCAAAAGGAGCGTCTGTGGTTCTGAAAATTCCGGACCCTGCCATAATGGTGTACCAAGGCCTAAACACTCGTGCAGAAAATATCATCATACCACGACGAATTTGGTATCAATAGACCGGTAATGATCAGGACATTATGCCTGTGTATTTGCGTCACGATCGAGTGATGCTATCACCCTTAAATCACTGTTCTTGTCCTGAGCCCACGGCATCCATCTTGTGAGCGGCATCCATCTTGTGTCTTGCCCTCATATAGTCAATTGATTAAAGGCTGAATTTGATCCAAAGGACACGTCCACCTTTCTCTGACTTCTCCATGACCTGAACAGGCTGAATCTGCCTACGTGATGTTGGCCTCACCAAACCAGTCCATGCCCTCTAGTCAATCTATATTAAAGATCTGAGCAACTTGTTGTGTACATTGGCCTGAGCAAGATTAGAAGGCCGAATACAGTAGCCATGCCTGTTTATGACCCACAAGCATCCCTTATCCTACATTTCTATCTTCCACACCTGGCTCTGTTTCTCTGCTTCTGGGCTTTTACAATGGGGAGGTGACTGTTTATATGATGGGGAGGAAACCAGTTCTATTGTAAGCTTCTCCGGCCTGCACAGGAAAATATGTGAAGTTTGACATATGTTCATGATGGAAGATGGGTTGGTCAGTTTGGGCAAGTAGAATGGAATTCATAATTATAGCCTGCTTTGTTATGGTACCATGGGAGCGACCTACAATGATGTGTGTCACAACAAGAATGTGAGCCTAGGGCCAAACTTTTTGTATAAAAGGCCTGCCTGAGAAAGCTCAGGCAGGCTCCCTCTTTCAATTGTAAAACTACGGTTGGACGACGAAGCCTCATAATTAATTATAATAAAGATGTCTTTTAATTTTACAGATTGGCTGTCAATTTCTCTGCTGTTTTATTATGCAAACTGCTGGATAGATCCCTGGTGGGGAGAGTGAGTCATTTTTGACTTTTCTTCAAGCCTCTCAAAGCGCGAATCTGGCAGTCGCGCTATTTGAATGCACACCACCTCCTCGGGAACCAAGAAGAAGAAGCCACACAGGGGAAACAGCGGAGACAGCTTTATTCTGCAGGTAAACCAATCCTTCAGGGCGAATGCATTTCGGCGTTGTATGTTGCCTTCATCAGCGCCAGATGGTTCAAGCAGGAGACGGGCCAGTAATGGGTTTAAAATACCGTGTGCACCTCCTGCTGAGTGTCAGTAGTCTCCACCCCCCGGAAGTGAATGTTCACAGAGTCCGAATTGGTGCACGTAGGACGCCCAATGCCACATCACTACAAGTCCCAGCATACATTGCATTGGCTTGGTCGGACCTCGGGGGTAGTTAAAAAAAAACAATGAAGCAGGAAACAGTCACTGACGCAAAATTAAAGGCCTCCTCTGCTCCCCTTAACCGCACCAACCTCCTTGTCCTGTAGTAGCGAATTTGGCAGGAGCAAGTCCGGAAATCCAGCTCGCCCGACGTGGCGTGAAAATCTCCCAACACTGCTATTTCACTATGTCCAAGTCTGGAGGCGAGCCCCAAGCATCCCAGAAACCTGGGCCGAGACAAAGTCTGCAGGGCAGAAGCCAGTAACCCGGGGCCAGCTTTGCAGTGCGGGAGCCTCTCAAAGCGCGAATCTGGCAGTCGCGCTATTTGAATGCACACCACCTCCTCGGGAACCAAGAAGAAGAAGCCACACAGGGGAAACAGCGGAGACAGCTTTATTCTGCAGGTAAACCAATCCTTCAGGGCGAATGCATTTCGGCGTTGTATGTTGCCTTCATCAGCGCCAGATGGTTCAAGCAGGAGACGGGCCAGTAATGGGTTTAAAATACCGTGTGCACCTCCTGCTGAGTGTCAGTAGTCTCCAACCCCCGGAAGTGAATGTTCACAGAGTCCGAATTGGTGCACGTAGGACGCCCAATGCCACATCACTACAAGTCCCAGCATACATTGCATTGGCTTGGTCGGACCTCGGGGGTAGTTAAAAAAAACCAATGAAGCAGGAAACAGTCACTGACGCAAAATTAAAGGCCTCCTCTGCTCCCCTTAACCGCACCAACCTCCTTGTCCTGTAGTAGCGAATTTGGCAGGAGCAAGTCCGGAAATCCAGCTCGCCCGACGTGGCGTGAAAATCACCCAACACTGCTATTTCACTATGTCCAAGTCTGGAGGCGAGCCCCAAGCATCCCAGAAACCTGGGCCGAGACAAAGTCTGCAGGGCAGAAGCCAGTAACCCGGGGCCAGCTTTGCAGTGCGGGAGCCTCTCAAAGCGCGAATCTGGCAGTCGCGCTATTTGAATGCACACCACCTCCTCGGGAACCAAGAAGAAGAAGCCACACAGGGGAAACAGCGGAGACAGCTTTATTCTGCAGGTAAACCAATCCTTCAGGGCGAATGCATTTCGGCGTTGTATGTTGCCTTCATCAGCGCCAGATGGTTCAAGCAGGAGACGGGCCAGTAATGGGTTTAAAATACCGTGTGCACCTCCTGCTGAGTGTCAGTAGTCTCCACCCCCCGGAAGTGAATGTTCACAGAGTCCGAATTGGTGCACGTAGGACGCCCAATGCAACATCACTACAAGTCCCAGCATACATTGCATTGGCTTGGTCGGACCTCGGGGGTAGTTAAAAAAAACAATGAAGCAGGAAACAGTCACTGACGCAAAATTAAAGGCCTCCTCTGCTCCCCTTAACCGCACCAACCTCCTTGTCCTGTACTAGCGAATTTGGCAGGAGCAAGTCCGGAAATCCAGCTCGCCCGACGTGGCGTGAAAATCACCCAACACTGCTAAATCACTATGTCCAAGTCTGGAGGCGAGCCCCAAGCATCCCAGAAACCTGGGCCGAGACAAAGTCTGCAGGGCAGAAGCCAGTAACCCGGGGCCAGCTTTGCAGTGCGGGAGCCTCTCAAAGCGCGAATCTGGCAGTCGCGCTATTTGAATGCACACCACCTCCTCGGGAACCAAGAAGAAGAAGCCACACAGGGGAAACAGCGGAGACAGCTTTATTCTGCAGGTAAACCAATCCTTCAGGGCGAATGCATTTCGGCGTTGTATGTTGCCTTCATCAGCGCCAGATGGTTCAAGCAGGAGACGGGCCAGTAATGGGTTTAAAATACCGTGTGCACCTCCTGCTGAGTGTCAGTAGTCTCCACCCCCCGGAAGTGAATGTTCACAGAGTCCGAATTGGTGCACGTAGGACGCCCAATGCCACATCACTACAAGTCCCAGCATACATTGCATTGGCTTGGTCGGACCTCGGGGGTAGTTAAAAAAAAACAATGAAGCAGGAAACAGTCACTGACGCAAAATTAATGGCCTCCTCTGCTCCCCTTAACCGCACCAACCTCCTTGTCCTGTAGTAGCGAATTTGGCAGGAGCAAGTCCGGAAATCCAGCTCGCCCGACGTGGCATGAAAATCACCCAACACTGCTATTTCACTATGTCCAAGTCTGGAGGCGAGCCCCAAGCATCCCAGAAACCTGGGCCGAGACAAAGTCTGCAGGGCAGAAGCCAGTAACCCGGGGCCAGCTTTGCAGTGCGGGAGCCTCTCAAAGCGCGAATCTGGCAGTCGCGCTATTTGAATGCACACCACCTCCTCGGGAACCAAGAAGAAGAAGTCACACAGGGGAAACAGCGGAGACAGCTTTATTCTGCAGGTAAACCAATCCTTCAGGGCGAATGCATTTCGGCGTTGTATGTTGCCTTCATCAGCGCCAGATGGTTCAAGCAGGAGACGGGCCAGTAATGGGTTTAAAATACCGTGTGCACCTCCTGCTGAGTGTCAGTAGTCTCCACCCCCCGGAAGTGAATGTTCACAGAGTCCGAATTGGTGCACGTAGGACGCCCAATGCCACATCACTACAAGTCCCAGCATACATTGCATTGGCTTGGTCGGACCTCGGGGGTAGTTAAAAAAAAAACCAATGAAGCAGGAAACAGTCACTGACGCAAAATTAAAGGCCTCTTCTGCTCCCCTTAACCGCACCAACCTCCTTGTCCTGTAGTAGCGAATTTGGCAGGAGCAAGTCCGGAAATCCAGCTCGCCCGACGTGGCGTGAAAATCACCCAACACTGCTATTTCACTATGTCCAAGTCTGGAGGCGAGCCCCAAGCATCCCAGAAACCTGGGCCGAGACAAATATATATATATACATATATATATATAGATATTACCTACTGGCGGTCGCCAATAGGTAGTTATAGTTAGGACCTAGTTTCCATGGAAAATCTGCAACATTCTATTTGGATTAACTTTGGCGCCGGTGG
>NW_028250892.1:0-89105 GCF_964263255.1 Lissotriton vulgaris | reverse complement strand
TTGTTATGTGAGCTTAGCAATCATGCTCTGTGGTACTACCTTCGATCTACATTGTGAGGGCTCACAACATTGAATTAAGCCTTTCTTTATTTAATGCAGAGACAATTGTACTATATGTCTTCAGATTTTGTTAAAGGATGGGACAAAAAGCATTCCTTGATGTCTGTGTCGACTACTGCCTTCGATCTACACTGCGGACAGCAGGGTTCACAACTTGAATTCAGCTTTGGACCTTCACTACGGACAACATTGATTTTAGCCTTGCTTTATTTAAGGCAGAGACAACTGTACAGTATGTCTTCAGATTTTGATAAAATAAGTGAAAAAATGCATTCCTCGATGTCTGTGTCGACTACTGTCTTCGATCTACACTGCAGACAGCAGGGTTCACAACTTGAATTCAAATTTGCATCTACACTACGGACAGTAGGGAATTCAGCCTTGCTTTATTTATTGGAGAGACAATTGTATTACATGTCTTCAGATTTTGTTAAAGGATTTGACAAAAAGCATTCCTCGATGTCTGTGCTGACTACTGTCTTCGATTGACACTGCGGACAGCATGGTCCACAACTTGAATTCAACTTTGAATCTACACTACGGACAGCATGAAATTGAGCCTTGCTTTCTTTAAGGCAGAGTCAATTGTACTCTATGTCCTCAGATTTTGTTAAAGGATTTGACAAAAAAAAATTCTCAATGTCTGTACTGACTGCTACCTTTGATCTACATTGTGAGGGGTCACGATTTAGGTGGAATGGAAATTGCACATGACGCATTCCAGTAAGCAAGAGACATTGTACCAGTGCTACCCGCCTGACCCACGAATCATCGCAGGGTACGTACAAGCTGAGTTCTTCAGGTACCACTAATTCACTGCACCACAAGTCATCTTCACGTGGTCTTATTAAGGAACAACTCACAAAGCAAAAAACATTGCTACCAGTGCAGCCCTCCGGACCATGCATCATTTCAGGTTACGTACACGCTCAGTGCCAAAGGTACTACTAACTAAGTGCACCATAAATCATCGCCACGTGCCAATATTCAGGCAGAATTCAACAACAAAAGACATTGGTCCGAATGCGACCCCCCTGGACCACGCATTATCGCAGGGTACGTACAAGCTCAGTCCTAAAGATACTACTAACTCAGTGCAAAGAAGAGTGAACAGTTTTATGTCAGCAATGAGGCATACTATCAATTTTAAATCAAATTGATGCAGAATTCAATAGACAAAAGACATTAGTCCAATTACTGTGCCACCCCCTGACCACGCATCATCGGAGGGTACGTACACGCTAAGCGCCAAAGGTACTACTAACTCAGTGCACCATAAATCATGACCACATAGCCTTATTAAGGCAGAATTCAGTAGGCAAAAGACATTGCTGCAAGTGCGACTTGGCCGGAGCACGCATCATCGCAGGCTCCACACAAACCGCCCCTACCTCAGTGCACCACAACTCATGAACCCTTTTGGATAGAATCTTCTGTGAATTATTTCACATGTAGTGCTCCTACCTTTGCACAGCAGAAGTCATAAACCCTTTATGATGGAATATCTGTGTATGATGTGACGATTACATTTGTACATGTTAGCAACAGCAACGTAATAAAATGGAGTTGAGCGCATATTTCCGTACACACTTCATCTATCTGTCTGTGTCTGTATATTCATTATGTTTGTAAAATGCTGCTCCTGGACCCTTCCACATTATATTGTGCTGTAAACAGCCTACACAACCATCTTACCTCTGGCAGTAACAAAAACGTTGGTTATATAACTTTCTCTCGCTCATTCTACAAATACAAACGTAGAAACTGGATCATTTCAATACTACAAGCAAAGTGTATAGTAAATTTATAAGTGCGTGCTAATACTTGAGTTTTTTTATTAGCATATTTATATAGCGCTAAGTCGGCCCAAAACTATGTTAGCGATTTACATGAGCACCGTATTTACAGTACATTTTCAGGCACGCGTAGATTACGTCCTTTGTCTACAATAACATGATGTGGACGCGACCCCAAAGCTCGAACACTGATCTTCAGCACCAAGTTCAACAGTATACCCGAATGACCACATATGTATATATATCAGCTGCTCTTCATGTGCCAAAATCTGCAACGTAAAGCTTTCATAGCCCTGTATTACAACAGCTACAACACTCCACTGAATGTACAACAAACATTCATATACGCAGAAATGCGTCATGGCCACCAACTTTTATGTGTGAAACTATGGATGAATGTAGGATCAGTGATTCCCCGTACCTTCCATGTTGGCCATGTTGTGAGATTTCACAGACATAATGGCACATTTGCGTTTAAGGCCCGGGTGATGGCAGCACTACAACACAGACACCCGAATCAGTTGATTTCTCATACGGCTCACGACAGAACCACACCCATAGCTCCAGAGTCATTGTTCACAGCCTCGCGCAGCACTGGCATATGTAAGGCCATCCCACTCCGCTTACGCTTCCAGGAAAACACAACAACGCTACATGGTCCAGATTTACATTGGGGGGATTTCTTAGTACCAGGTCTAGTTGTCAGTACGGCACACACACACACTCCCTCATGGCTGGTATACACCCACACCACACCCATCCAGCACAGGCGTCACAACACACATGACCCTACCAATAAAAAAGACTGGGCTCATGTGCTCTACGCCATTTTAGAGTCGCTCCCATCGCAAGCACTGTGATGGCCCGACCCGGTGGTTCAGATGCCTCATGTAGGCCCGAACTGCCGAACAGGGGGGCCCACTACCAAGTGCGTGGCCTCTTTGTTCACTGAGTTAGTGGTACCTCAAGGACTGAGCGGGTAAGAACCTGCGATTATGATGGGTGCACGAGTATGTCCTTTGCAATATCTATATCAAGACTCAGCAGCAAACGTGAGACTTCTTGGTGGCAGAGCGGGACTGCATGATGTAGAAGGTGCTCTGTCCGGAAAAAGGTGAGCAGTGAGACCTGGGTGCACACCGGAGGGAGTAGGTGCGGTACAGCAGACTGGATACAAAAAAGTGATGCAGCGATTTAGGCGTACGCGGTCCTACATCTACATACTCTATCTTATTGCATTTGTACTTTTTTTTCCTAGAGCAGGAAAGATTTTATAGTCAGTCAAATGTCCGTCACTCCCACATGTGTAGTGAAGTAGATGAGTATTCATTTTTTTATACTATGTGCACGCAATTGGCCAGAGGCGGGCGCATTGCTCCGTCCATGGCCTATTGATATCTATTATGCTCTTGCTGCGCGTAATAGACTGCAATAGCACCTGAGGTTTCAACTATCGTGCCCAGACACGGGCGCGATGATTGAAACCACGTGTATGACTGCGTACACCTTGTTGAAAAACATCACTACTCTACTTATTGTTCATAAATCATAGCTCATTACACAAGTTGGAACCGTACAAATGGTTGTATTTTTAATGGGGGAGGGAAGGTGTGTGAAAGGGCGATGGTATTCTACTCCACATTAAGATAGTGGCAATTACCAATCATAACATCTTTCTTTTACTGTTTTTTAGATGTGGAGCTTCAGGGTGCACTATGTCCCAGCAAGTGGTGAATGACACACCGGTGACAGAAAGGTGAGCTGTGAATATTCTTTTCGGTCACTCTCTCACTTCCTCTCTCCTTTGATGAACAAATGATGCACAATATTATCTTCCTTTTTATCCTACAGGTTGTGTTTCACAAATTGGCGTCCCCTCCAAAGATCAAATTTTGAGGATTCTGCGATGGTATGTGGTCATCGTAACAACGCGTACTAAGGTTGCTTCGACACATGGTGGACCCTCTTTGAAACACACCAATGGTACAAGGTGAGCAGAGAAGCTTGTTTTCGAAGCGATAAGAAGTCACCTGTGAGCGGAGAGAGTGGATAGTGTGCAGCAACTTGAGTGCTTTGGATTGTACAATCTCCTCCGGGCAGTGGGAGTGGATAGGTTGCAACAGTCTGGGTCCGCAGGGAAGGGCACTCACCTCCTGACACTTGGAGTCAATGGGGTGCAGCAGTCTAGGTGCACAGTAATTAGTGGGAGTGCATGGAGTATGAAACCCTGGGAGGAAGAGAGCGCACAGACACCTGCTTTCAGTGGGAGTTGATGTAATTCAGTACCCTGGGTATGCAAAGGGGTAACGCAGAAATATACGTGTGCAGTAGTATGTACTCTGCATTTACTAATTCTATACTATCTTTCATATCACTAAACTTGAGTGTGCACAATAAACCGGCATGTGGTTGGACGCACACCAGACGCAAAATGGTGAGCTGCGAAGATTTACTCCAGTATCAACACTACCTCTCCTGCTCCATCTCTTACTTTCTCTCTCTCACACTTTCAATGTCTTTCTTTCTCTCTTTCTCTCTCTCCCTCTCTCTCACACTGTTTCTCTTTCTCTTTTCAATTTATGAACGCTGCTGTCCACACTGCAGATAAATAAATCAAGGCTGAATTCAGCATTGTCTGCAGTATAGATCCAAAGCAGAATTCAAGTTGTGAGCTCTGCTAAAACAAGTGTTTGCCAAAGGTAAGCAGAGCCACCTAGATACACAATGCCTCCATTAAACGCGCTTTGAACAAACAATATTGTCCTGATGACGTGATCTCTCACCTCATTCTGTCTCATCTCCGAATCATTGTAAAGAACTGCTGGACCACACTGTAAATTTGAGCCAGCAGGCACTTCCATACATACACCTCTTCACCGCAGGCCTACGAGAGGGGTGGGATGTATCTAGCATACTGCACACGTGCTAATAAGCAATATTGCCAAGTGTTATGTTAATCTTTGATCTTTCACCTCATTCAGTCACATCTCTGTCTCATTTTAAATACCATCTATAGCATAAGATAGGCCTAAGCCTACAAGCAGCGCTGCTTTACAGACTCCTGTTGAGGGTGATTCTGCAGAAGGGGTGGGGTGCGCTACCCTGAGTGTGCATGTGAGAAAAAGCGATCTTGCCTTCTGGAATGATATAATCTCTCACCTCATTCATTCACATCGATATAATTTTAAGAACCCACTGGACCGTACTATAGACATCAGCCAGCAACAACCGCTGCTCTACAGACATGTAACGTTAGCTTTTAGGACACTTTAGTTACTTCCTCACAGAGTGTACATGCACACACGTTCCCGCAACTGCATTACACACGAACATTAAGCTTCTAGCATACTCTCGATTGCTATGTATATTATCATTAACATGTTATATTATAATTTAACCTTGTGTTTTCTCATGCATTCCAAGTCTTCCTTGAACCACGATTATCACTAACATGTAATCGTACTTCAAAAATGAAGGATGCACTCAACTCCTATTTTCTACCAAGTATAAAATAGACATTCATTTACCTGCAAACGTTTCCACCATTAAATTACTTCTCTCTTTACAGAGATATATTAAGTGGCTGAGAGGGGCTGAGCGGGAACTCTCACCTGCAATGATGCCCTGAGCATTCTAACACCTTCCATGGCAGTATCAGAACAACATTCCATTGTGGAGACTTGCTCATGGGACACACCAGTGGTAGCAGGTGAGCTGTGAAGCCTCAGTGTATAAGACCTACAATTGAGCACATTGTGGGGTAGGGACTGGAGTGCAGCACTCTGAGTGCACAGGTGCATACAAGCGATTTTCCAGTAAGTAATAATGTAGGAGTATATTATCAAACAACGGCGATCTCTGGCTTCATGTATTTAATTTTAAGGACTTCTTAAACCACACTCTATCTCGCAGATCCTTGCGTCCTAGACAAACGAATGACGAAGAGTAAACACTAAAGACTGAGTGCAATATACCAACACTCTATCTGCTCCTGCCTCTCTACTTCTTAACTCTCCCTCCCCTTCTCACTTCCACCCACTACCCTCCCTTCCATTTTCACTATGATCCTTTAATTCGCTTTTTTACCTCTTCGACATACCACACATACTTATATTAAATTTTTGTTTTGCAGGTTACCTACGCTGCTTCCACTGGAATCCATCTAATGTTTTGTTTATAATATTGTTCTATTACAGTTACATTTCTATTTATTTATTTTTGTTTTAATAAAGGATAATAAAAAAATAACTGAGTGTATATGTCTTCTTCTTCTGACAACAATTGACTAGCACCACCGAGGCTTCAGAGACCGCCGAGGCACACCCTGCATAATAAAATTAAGATCCTGAGTATGACAATTCCCGGACTTAAGTTGCCTCGAACTCCTCAAACAATTAGTAAATAATTATTGGGAAGGTGCCCATCTCTTAGACTACAAAACCTCTCTGTACCCTTCCGCGCCCAATTCACATGTGACTTTAACACAATACTTGGGGCCATATTTACAAAGAAGCCGTTAAAATTATACCCCTTAATTTGTAAAAGAATAACTGATGGGGCTCAAAGTTTTACTAAGAAAATAATGATGTTTATAACTAGAAGTGTAGTACTGGGGATAACTCTTTACCAGTTCTTTACCAGAGGCCGTATCTGCGATTAACGGTTCTAATGGAAATTTGTTTAAAAGTCAAGCACACTTGCTGTTTAGATTAGCAACATTGTGTACTGAACTTGTGACCTGTGTGCTCAATTAGGTGTTCCATGACCTGTTAATATGGTAACAGGTAGTAAGCAGTTTGGGGGTAGGGTTCAAAGGTGTTGGCTGTACAGAACCCCTCATATTTACCCAAAGTACTCTACGGGCCAGAGGAGAAAGCAAACAGAGATGACAGAACACTGTGTATATTAGAAACAAAAGAAGTACACAACTCTTTGAATTAACCTCAAGAGAGGGTGTGAGCAATAGCCACTGGCGTTACAAAACCCCAAGTACAATTTGCCTACTCTGTACTCAACAATGTGCAATTTTTTATCGATCCCAATCACACACTGCTGCTTCATGTTTCACAGTGTGCACTTCACTAAATACTTTGTGGCTACTTACATGGAATACAGGATTGTCAACATTCCAAAACTTAGGGGCATATTTACAAGGACGGCGTTTAAATTATCGCCGCTTTAGCAGCTTTAAACTGCCGCTAAAACTGCGATAATGGGATTGCTACAATGCGATATAGAATTCCAATACAAGCCCAGGTTAGATGTGCAGAACCTCTAACCTGGGCTTCTATTGCAATTCTATAACTCATATTAGCAAGCCCATTATCTGCATTTTAGCAACAGTTTCCTACCGCTAAAACAGCGATAATTTTAACGAGGTTTTAGATAATATGCCCCTTGGTTTGGATTTTGAAAGAGAGAACAGGGAAACATGCTCACTCTTTCAAAATGCAAAGCAGATTGCTTTTTCCCCACGGGGAGCTGCTTATTAGCAGGTCTCCATGTGGAAAAAGTAATGGCGGCTTCACAAAGACGCGGGGAGCTGGCTAGGACCATAGAGACATTGGGACTCTAACCACTGTCCACAACCTTGTATATACGCCTAAATAGTAAAGAAGGCGATATCATTTTCACCAAATTATTGCCTTTTAAAAAATACGATGAAATAGCCCTTGTTAATATGCCCTCAAGTTTGCTATGACAAAGCGCGAACCTCGACTCCCGCCCTGCCATACCAAACAGCAGTGTTCCAGGGGTATGCACCATCGTAACACCCAGGGCCCTCGACTGCTCCAGAATAGTGGGCCACATGGCCCGTTTCCCACAATATAAAATGCCCCGGAGGGTGGTGATCACCGGGGCTTAGAGGGACCTTTGAGCCCTCTGAATAATTTTTTACAAAGCCCCGAAGTGTAGCGGTCCTCGTGGCTTGAGAGGGTCTTTAAGCCCCCCCTACCCAAGTATTTTACAGAGGGAGTACCTTTGAGCCCCCCACCCATTTTGTAGCACTGAGGGTTGGCATTGCCCGGGTTACTGGGTCCCTCTGGACCCCCATAAAATTTAATATTTTAGACCCCGGGATTTGGCCCCCCAGGTAGTTAATTTTTAAACAAGCACAGGAGCCCGTGCTTCGTTTTGAATCTTTTTTACGGCGGGTCCATGCACCCAGCGCACATTTCTCTATTTTTTCAACAAAAAAATAAAGAATTTTTTGGGACCCCCTAAGCAGGTCTACAGGATCAAAATAGTTCTAACCTGCCCCTTTATATATTTTGAACACTTATTCCACTGATTTCTAGACCCTCGCTTCTACCGAGGCACAAAATGACTACCAACACTTCCTGGTTTCGAATGTTCACAACCACTTGACAGCCAATTAGCATTCATCGCATGATCGAGACGGTGCACTTATGATCCACTGCCGCCATAGTTATATATGTACTTTTAACTGTGATTTTCTCAGGAACTACTGAACAGATGTACACCATTTAAGCAAAAGGCACGGGTCTGAACCAAGGACTACCTCTTTGCCAAATTTGGTATATATCCGTTTAGCAGTTCGGGCTGTAGCCGTGATGAACGGTTCCTATGGAAAATTGCATAGGGAAAACACGTTTTGGGACCCCCTTTTTTCTCAGCCCCGCTTCATGAATCACCCCAAGACTTTCAGGATAAGAGTGGACTGGAGCGCCCCACCAGTTTTGAAAATTTTGCGAAGATTCAAATATATATATATATATTATCTACTGGTGGTCGCCAGTAGTTATAGTTAGGACCTATTATCCATAGGAAATCTGCAACATTCTATATGATGCATCTTCACAAAATTTTCAAAACTTTTTGCCAGCTCTGGTCCGCTCCTATCCTGAAAGCGGGGGCCGAGAAAAAAGTGGGGCCCAAAACACGTTTTCCCCATGCAATTTTCCCTAGGAACTTTAGCCACAGCTACAGCCCGAACTGCTGAACGGAATTACACCAAATTTGGCAAAGAGGTAGTCCTTAGTTCAGACTCATGCCTTTTGCTTAAATGGTGTGAATCCGTTCAGTAGTTCCTGAGAGAATGACAGTTAAAATCATTTATATATCTATGGCCTCTGATGGTCCGCGTACCCTAAGTGCAGCCTAAGTGCACCCTGCCGTGCACGAGCTGCTTTTAAATTGGCTGTCAACACTCCAAATCAGGAAGTGCTGTCAGCCATCTTGTGCCTCGGTAGAACCGAGGCACAAGAAAGTCCAAAAAAAGTCACAATGCGCGAAAAGGGGGCAGGGTAGAAACCCCCTAACCCCCTAGGCATGCTCAGGGGGTCCCACAAAGAGCCCCCGGGCCCAAAAAAGCCTTTTTTTTAAAAGAGCCCAATTTTGGCCGCATCTTTGCTTTTTAGCCCCCGGGGGGGCCAAATCCAAGGGGCCAATGGACTATATGTAAAGGGGACCCAGAGGGGACCCCCTGCCCCGGGGACCGCCCCCTGGGCTTTTAAAAATTATTTACAGGGTGTCTCTCAGGCCCCCCCAGCCCCAGGGACCACCACCCCTGGTGTTTTTGAAAATTATCTTGGAGGGCTCTCAGGCCCCCCTAGCCCTGGGTACCGCCACCCCCCGGGGCTTATTAAAAATGCGTGGGGGGGGCTCTCAGGCCTGAGAAAACTGCATTCCCATACC
Source organism: Lissotriton vulgaris (assembly GCF_964263255.1). Taxonomy (NCBI): domain Eukaryota; kingdom Metazoa; phylum Chordata; class Amphibia; order Caudata; family Salamandridae; genus Lissotriton; species Lissotriton vulgaris. Next base: position 79,590 of record NW_028250892.1, on the reverse strand, counting down.
GGTAACGTACCAAGCTCCATCACCACATGAATCCTATCTGCCATAATGCTAAACTAATAAATGATGCAAATTTCGTATCCGACAAGTTCGTGGCACAGCGTCCCGCGTAACATCATATATGCCACACCAGCTGCTACTTTGGTATTCGACGGGTACGCAGTACCAAGCCTTGCGTTACGTCATGTACGTTTGGGGTCTCGCCAGCTGCGCTTTGCCTATGTGACGAGTACATGCTGCCCGGCCCTGTGTTACTTTACAGACGTATAGTCTTGTGCTGTGTATAGTGTTGTGCCACGTATGCCATTCCCTCTGCTTTTTTCTGTCTCAAAGTATATCTAAATAACTTTAAATAGTATATGAGATCAAGCAATATTCTAAAATATTTTAAACATTTATATATTTCTAACTGTAATAAACTTATATTATGATAAATATATTTTTTCAAAATCAGGTCGGGTGCGACCTCCTTGCGCGCTCGTTGCGCAATTGCCATGAGACCTTAAAAAAAAGCATTTTATTGCTTCATAATATTTCCCATTGTAACAGTTGGAAGATCCCACCCATTTTACTAATTCTCTCTACAGTGTTTGATAATAGACACCTCTTCTGCTTAGAAAGTTTTTTGGAAAAGTGTTTTCCTGTATACACATATCTTATACTATAAACACCATTCAACGATCATCTTGATCAATATTCATGGTCTGTACATTAGCCTTCCATGTGTGATTGCCATGCATCTCAAACGTGCCATCAAAAAACAGATATGTGTTACACGATACCACTGGTGTGTGTGTGCACATTATTGTGCTCCCTTTCGGCCTGGGTATTCGTGGCTCTAAGAAGTATCAGGAGCTACGGGCAGAGTGCACATCCTAGATCACATGAGACAAACAGTAAACAGCAATGTGTAGATTTCTCTTGCTGTAGGCTCTGTTGTCAGGCTTCACCATTATAATAGTGTGCTATATGTGAGACTTTCAGATTCACATTTGACATGCATTGCTTGACTGTAATGAGTGTTATCACTGTGTATGAGATAGCCTCACTGGGGATACTCCCTCCATCCGAGCACATTCACATGTGTATGCTTCACGATAGCAACACTTTCAATAATACAGCACACCATTGACATGCGTGTCTGCACATATCCACAACCTTGACAACAATGTGTGATGTTCACCATTCAATCTTTTCAAACACCGTCTCATTAGCGATAGTTGACGCCCTCCAGACACATGCTACCCTAATGTAAATTGCACACTCTGCGAGGTCAAAACTACAAAAGAAATACACATAAGTACACTTCCAGGTCAGGCATTAACTGAACAATGCCGATGTCCCGAAATAATTATTCACACCCCTACGCTGGCCTGGCATACGCAAGCCCAGCCCACTTTGCTTACGTATAAATAGGAAAACCACAATGTCACACGTCCCTCTTCGTCCACACTGCCTCAGGTGATATGGCCACTTCAACCTTACGTAACACAATACGCAATTAAAAAAAAGGGATCCATGATGTGTACACCATCCTGGCAATCAACACTGGCTCTAAACTTTGAGCCCTACTGTCCGTCGTCTATGAAAAGAATCCATGAGGTGTACACCATCCTGAAATCATCACTCCATGTGAATTGTGAGCACTGCTGCCGGTAGTGTTTGCTCCCACAACAATGACACCAGGTGAGCAGTGGGGCCTGTGTGCACAGGGGTTCCTATTGAGCACGATGCGGCGGGAGGGGTGGAGTACATCAGCCTGGCTGTGCAGGTGCAAACAAGCGATGTTGCCGTGCGTGTTGCAGTGGGGAAGCGTGGCTCAATGGTTAGAGCGGCAGACCCTGATGCAGAGGTCTGGCCCGGGACCAGGGTTCAATTCCCACCTCAGCGGCTCTTGGATCAATTTCCCCGGACCTGATCATTCTCGCCTCAGTGCCTAGTCTAATCATGGGTCGCACTCTGTGACTCTGGGCAATAGCTTGCTTAATCTCCACAACGGCCCTAGCAGCGCTGTGGATGCCTGGCTTCACCTTGGGGGTGCCCGAGAGTGGACATTTCACAGGAAAAGCCAGGATGGTTTCCACAGCGGTATGAATACAGCGCTACGAGGCCACCGGGTAGAAGTGCACTATATAAATACTCTACATTTACATTTACATTTAATGATGTGATCTCTGACCTGATTCACTCTCATCTCTGTCTCATTTTAAAGACCTGCTGGACCGTACTGTAGGCCTGAGCCAGCAGGCAGTGCAGCCCTACAGACACGTGGCGTTGGCTTTTAGGACACTGTAGTGAGCTTGTTACTAAGTGTACATGCACAAAGCCTTCTGCCACTGCATTACACACTCACATTATGCTTCTACCATGCGCTCTGTTTCTTTCTATGTGAACCTTTGTATAACATATTATTATTTAACCTTATGAATTCTCGTGCACTCCAACTCGTCTTTGAGCCACGATTACCAATAACATTTGGTAGATCGTACTTCAAAAACGAAGGATTCACTCAACTCCTTTTTTTCTATCAAGCTTGAAATAAACCTTCATGTACCTCCAGACGTTTCCACCATTAAATTATTTCTCCCTTTTCAGACACTGAATTGATTGGCACAAGATGGTTGAAGTGGGAGCACACCCCACGATGATGCCCTGGGCATTCTGGCACTTTCCATTGTGGTATCAAGACACCGTCCCCGACCGGAGACCTACTCTCCTACCGTAAGAAAGTCAACAACGCTGTGTCTGCATACCTCAGAGACCCAAACTGGGGTCCATCTAGACCAACATACGTTTTGATATCTACAGAAGTGATGGAGTACACTTCACAGATCAGGGAAACCGAGTTTTCCTGAAGAACTCGAAGCTGTGCATCCGCACTTATATGTAGCTCCAACTAATGAACACAAGGGCTCTTTTTAGAGCCACCCTGTAACTTACAACTTAGGCCCGCTATTTTAGGGCCAGGTAATGGCAACCCCCGGACTGTCGCCAAAATTTCTTCTCCACACAGCTGTGGCGCAGCGGCCAGACCATCTCACTTTGCAGCACAGAGCTCTCGCTTTCATCTCCGGCTCTACTCACCCATAGGAGTAGTTTGCGCTTTACAAATACTGGATTGATTTACCTTCGAACTCCCTGTACAACACCACCTAAGCACCATATACAGGTTGGACAGGTGTGGCACAGCGCCCAGAGCACATGACTTCAGGAGCGTAGCACAAACAGTTTAGGCACACGGTTTCATTCCCGACTCCAGCAGCAGTTCAATTTAACAGCAAGACACTCTAGGCAATACCTCACTTAATTTCCGTACCCCTCACTTTCACACCGGCAGGGGTCAGTAGTTCAATGGCTTTACCCCGAGTCCATCAGCAGCTCAGCTTATTCCCCCCGCACCTTCAGACCTGTAGGAGTGAGAAGTTAGCACTTCACAAATACTGAAGTGATTTGATCTGCGCGAATTTAACACCCCCTATTCACCATACACAAGCTACAATGTTCGAAACAAAAGTTCATCTAAGTAGCTATAACTACATGCTCACACTACTTGGAAAGGTATGGCACAGCACCTAGAGCACATGACTTTAGAGCATATGACACACAGTTTCATCCTCGAGTCCGGCAGCAACTCAGCTTAGCAACATGAGATTCTAGACAGTACCTCACATATTTTCCGTACCCCAGGACTTTCACACCAGTACGGGTCAGTAGTTCATTCTAGTAGGTATAAACACATGCTGACACTACTTCCACAGCTGTAGCGCAGCGGCCAGAGCACATGACTTCACAGCATAATACACACAGTTTAGGCTCACGCTTTAATCCCCGAGTCCCGCACCACCTCACCTTACCAACATCAGACTCTACACAATACCTCACCATTTTTTCCCCTTACTCACTTCAACGGAATCACAAAATGGTGGCCAACAGTTCTTAGTTGCAACCGCTCGCACCGCTCGCAGTCAATCACCAGCAAGATCGTGCTCGTAACAACTCAACCAATCAGATGGCAGAATTCCCAAATATCAATATCTGTAAATTTCAATATTTGTCAAAAACTACTGAACGGATTTACACCAAATAAACAAAAGCGTGGTTTCTAGACCAAGACCCTTCTCCCTGCCAAATTGAGGGTAATTCCGTACACCCTTTCGACCTGTAGCCTTGTCTAAAGGTTCCCCCTAGAAATTAACATGGAGAAAACAGGGCCCAGTTTTTTCTCACCCACCCCTTTACGAATCACTCCCAGACTTTCAACATAGGAGCTGATATCAACAAAGACTGAGTTTTGAAAATTCCGCGAAGATTCATCTATCAGCAACAAAGTTCTTGGGAATAGAATGTTGCGATTTTCCTGTGGTAAATAGGTCCTAACTATAATTACCTACTAGGGACCGCCAGTAGGTAATATATATATATATATATATATATATATATATATATATATATATATATATATATGAGAGGTCACTCAATGGGGCTCCCAACCATCCGGTCTGTGTGCATCTTTGCAGTTCGTCTTGTGTTGCCAGTCTTTATTCAGTGCCGACGCGTTTCGAGGCTGATACACCTCTCACGGATTGTTGGTTGTCACACTATATGAATGCCACTATATACTACATAGAAGTGACATAGAATGAGATCATTCGTGATCTCCACTAAGTGAGCATGTTCACCTAGCATGCCATGCACAGGGATTATACAAATATACAGATAATGTCTGTCTCTGATAATGATTTTATATGCTGCATTTCTCTACAGATGGAGCCTGGCATTTCAAAGTAGTATAATTACACGAACACGAGTAGAAGCTACTCTTCCCTCGCCACAAATAATAGAGTAGGGCATTCCCCTCTCTATTATCCCCACACATAAGGGGGTCCTTGAATCTTGCCCTGAAGAAAGTCCGGGACCTTTATGGCCTCATAAGGACTGAAACATGTCGGCACTTCACTAGGGTCATAGGACCATAAAAATCCTAACAAACCCTACTTTTATTCTATTTTTAATAACCCAATCAGACCCATGAATAAAGGGACACCGGGGATCTGATTGAGGTATTTTATTTATACCCCTTTTTCCTTCATTATCTTAAGAGCTTCCCAATACTGTGGTTGAGCCCACCCTGGCCTATAGGAGCCGGGGTGACTCGATGATGAAGCATGACACCACTAGGGTGTGTGAGGGTAACTAAAAACAACTAGTGTTCCCCCTCCCCATCCATACACATAGGTATGGTTAGCATATCAAACACATCCCTAGTGGCATAGTGTTTAATCCCTCCTCATACATAGGTTTTTCTTCTTCCTATAAGCATAACCTACCTTAATTTTTATTTCTCTAGTACTTTTGGAGTATCTTTTTGACATAGTGATACACCTCTTCTTCATGGGCTGTTGAGTCAAGATTTCTACCAATTGCTCACTTCCTTTAATCAGGTCCAAATTGGTGAAATGAAAATATATATTACCTACTGGCAGTCGCCAGTAGGTAGTTATAGTTAGGAATATTTTCAATAGGGAAATCGCAACATTCTATTGGGAATAACTTTGGCGCCAGTTGAGGAATCTGCCGGAAAATTTCCTCAAATTTGCCTCTCGGCGCTCTGGTCCTTGCCTTACAGTTTGGGGGGTATTCGTCAAGCGGGGGCCGAGAAAAAAGGGGAGTCCCAAAACGTGTTTTCCCCATGTTAATTTCCATGGGGCGGTCGACCTCACTTTTAGACCGAACGGCTGAATGGATTTCCCCGAAACTTGGCAAAATTGTAGGGACTGGTAGCCCGATGTGCCTTTGCTATGTCTCAAGATATGTGCTCCAGTGGATTTTGAGTAATTTAGGTTAAAAAAAAAAAATATCTATAAGCGCGCCCCGGTACGCGCACCGGGGCACGCTCCAGCGCGCTACGCGAGTTCGGCCGTGGAAAGCTGATTGGCTCTCGGGTGTCTGTAAACATTCCAAACAGTCCGGAGCGGCCGCCATCTTGTGTCTCGGTAGGATCGAGACACAAGAGGTGGCAAAAACAAAGAGGGAAATGACCAAAAGGGGACAGGATAGACCCCCCCTGACCCCCTAGGTTTGATATGGGGGCCATAAAAGGGCCCAGCGGGGCAAAAAAATTGCTTTAATTTTTTTTCGATTTGCGCGGGGGAGCGCCCAGTACGCACACCACGGAGCGTACCGGGGAGCGTACCATGGGGAAAAAAAATTTAGCCTTTTTTATAAATTGGAGGTAGTTCTAAAAAGAACTGTTTTTTTCTTATTTTTGTGGTTTTAAATTTTTTTTGTTTTTTGGAGCATTTTATACTTTTTTTGGCTTTTATGAACAGTTTTATATTTTTTTTGTATTTTTTATGGGGACAAACAAAAAACAGGGAATTGTAAACAGCTCAACTGGAGAAAAAAAATAACAGGAAAAAATTAAGGCTTCTTTCGGCACCGGTGGTTGTCTCCAGCACGGTTTATAAGTTTGATGCTCTGCTCCACATAAGAAATGGTAGACCCACTAAATATACAAGTAATCTTGTAGTCTCCAAACTGGCGTTGGATGCATGGGACCATCTCTCTGGTTTCAGGACCCGATGGAGTGGGTTATTTAGAGGTGGTCGGAGAAGATTGGGGAGGGTTTCTGGTCAGTTCTCTGACCTCTGCTGCAGAATAGTTATTGGGCTGCTTTCGTTGCATGTGGCGTAGCATTGTGTGATTCCCAAATGAATATTTTTTTGCAGGGTTCCCCCTGGAAAGTTCAGCGCCACAGATGAGACAGGTCACCTTTGCAGCATTAACTTTTTTGAAACCCCTTGGGATTTTAAAAAACTCCCATATAAAGTGCTCCTTAGGTTTATATGGGGAATTGTCTTCAAGCAGGAACTTCCTTCTCTCCTCCTCCTCCTCCTCCTCCTCCTCTTCTTCTTCACCACCAATGTGATGTTGTGGTGGTCCTTGTAGTGGTGGTGGTGGTGGTGCAGATGCTCCAGCTGCTGCTGCTACTGTAGCCATTTCTCCATCAATAGAAGCAGGTCTTCCTCACTCAAAGAATAAAGTGAGAATGAGGAAAAAAGGTGGGGGCTTTCATCATTTGGAAAGCAAAACTGTTCTGAACCAATGAAAAGTGTTATTTTCAGGTCACATGAGCCAGGCTTTCATCATTTGGAAAGCAAAACTGTTCTGAACCAATGAAAAGTGTTATTTTCAGGTCACATGACCCGACGCGCTTACGCTATGCGCCCCGGTGCGTGCCTGGGGGCGCTTACGTAGCGCGTTCGTATGCGAGTGGATGCTCCCGGGTGCGCTTACGCAGTGCATATCACGCGGACACGGCTACGCGATACGTCACAATGTTGTTTTCGTTCGCGGCAATAGCGCTAACGGGACGCTCACCGGTACGCGCCCTGGGGCACGCCGCAAGACTGAGCTTACCGGTGCGCTCACCGGGAGTGCGCCGGGAGCGCTCCAGGGCAAAAAAAAAAAAAGAAGAATATACATATAAAAAATAGTATTACATAAATATAGGATTCATTAAAAAAATATTATATTTCATAGCTATAGAAATTTGCTATTAAAAAACCTATGAAATTCACTGAAAAAACCATAGGCTTCATAATCGTTATAGTTAGGAATTAGCATTTAAAAAACCTATGAAATTCACTGAAAAAACCATAGGTTTCACACCAGTTATAGTTAGCTGGAAATTTTACTGACATAAAACCATTGAAATTCCCACATTACAGTCATCCAAAAGTTACTCACACACATATTCACATATGCAAATAAACTTTTGAACATCCATTTATTTGCATGTACAGCTATACACACACTACCACCTTACTTCTAAGGAAACTTACACATACTTACTCTCTTAAACAATCACTTATAGAAACACATACTTATTTAAACAGGAACTCTTACAATCTCTTACTCTCACATATACTCACTTATATACATCAATATTCACATATACTAGATTAAAACATATGTAGTTACTGATAAAGACACTAGTGAGACAGTCATTCACTTAATAACACACACATATACACACTGATCCACCCATACAGTCCTGCACATATGTTGTGTTCAAAACACATACAAACAGAGAGTTAGTCATTGATGCATCTTTGTGCCAAGTCATACCCCCACCAAACCATACAGACACTCATACTGATACTAAAAACATCTAATAACCCATATACACACACATGTAGGTACTCACAAACTCACAAAGTCTGTCCCTGTTCCCATGATGCACTGGGCCAGGGACAGACTAATTTGCATGTAGCCAGGTTCTGAGCTGGGATGGTGCAGTGAGCTAAAAAACAGTGATGGATCAAGCCCTGATCTGTTGACTGGGTAGGAGTGTTCTGCTTAATTCAGATACTCTGTCCATCACCACCCCCTATTCTGAATCGTTTTGTCCACCATAAGCGTGGAAGGGTATGCTCAGACATTAGTCCCTTGCTCACTGCACCATCAGAATTCAAGCAAGCCGGGCTGAAGACGGCTGTAATGCCAGAAACCGATCCCCGGAAGCTTGTTTCCTTTCCAGCAAAAGAATTGGCTTGGTAGTTTGGTCTGCCCTGTTCCCATGATGCACTGGGCCAGGGACAGACTAATTTGTATGTAGCCAGGTTCTGAGCTGGGATGCTGCAGTGAGCTAAAAAAACGGTGATTGATCAAGCCCTGATCTGTTGACTGGGTAGGAGTGTTCTGCTTAAGTCAGATACTCTGTCCATCACCACCCCCTTTTCTGAATCGTTTTGTCCACCATAAGCGTGGAAGGGTATGCTCAGACATGAGTCCCTTGCTCACTGCACCATCAGGATTCAAGCAAGCCGGGCCGAAGATGGCTGTAATGCCAGAAACCGGTCCCCGGAAGCTTGTTTCCTTTCCAGCAAAAGAATTGGCTTGGTAGTTTGGTCTGCCCTGTTCCCATGATGCACTGGGCCAGGGACAGACTAATTTGCATGTAGCCAGGTTCTGAGCTGGGATGGTGCAGTGAGCTAAAAAATGGTGATGGATCAAGCCCTGATCTGTTGACTGGGTAGGAGTGTTCTGCTTAATTCAGATACTCTGTCCATCACCACCACCCCCTTTTCTGAATCGACAGGTCTTATAGATAGTGCAATCTTTTTTTCCAGGTCCACGGCTACCCAATGAGCATGTTAAAGCCTCACACACACCAGAACGTTTTTTTCCCCAGTTCGAAAACATGTAAAAAGTGGTCTGCAATAAATGAGGTCTATAAACTAAGAGGGCAAAATCAAAATTAGATGTTAAAGAATTATTTACGCATTATTGTTTTGGAATGTAACACATGATTTCGCATAAATGTATATATATTGTTGTACCTTCCATGTCTATTACTGTGTCACATGTCAGTTTTGTCATTTTCCAAGGAACCAATGGGTTATTTTATATATATATATATAGAGAGAGAGAGAGAGAAAGAGAGAAATCTCTCTTTCTGTATTATTTTTTAATAGTTATGGCTTACCTGGGGGCCGATTGTGGAAACAAAGCATATGGCTATAAAAAAAAAAAAAATGCCCCCACGGGTGGCCGGCCACTGATCAGGAGGACTAACCCCCTGTCAATTTCACTGCTATTTTAAAAAAATACTTTCTTCACATTTAGGGGGGGGGGGCATTGTACCCCTCCCAGGGAAATCCATAGTTATTCATTTAAAAAATATGCCTTCGGGGGTTGCCTATTCCCACAAGGGCTGACCCCCCCCAAAGATTTCCCTGTCTAGTGGGGTTTCCTGGCCATGGATCGCAGCGCTGTCGCGATCCATGGTTACAAAAGAAAACCCTTTCAGGAGCGCCTAGTTTGAAAGGGGAGAGTCTCGCTTTTCAAATAGGCCTCCTGAAAGCTGGGGCGGTTGTTTTTGGTCTGATTTCTTCATAAGAGCTGAGTGCTGCCTTACCTGCAGCTGTCCTCGGCTCCGGTGGGGAAATCAGTGACATCAGAGCACCTCGCAGCGCGCTGTTATCACAGATGGGTGGGAAGGGAGCGCAGGAGATGCTGAAAGCCTTCTGGAGGTTTAAAAGGGGCACTCCCTGGTGACAGCCAACGGACGTGCGCTGTATCAGGGAGGTAATGCTTGTGTTGACCATTGGCCGATGCAAGCACCAAAAGGGTTAAGCGATTGGACAGGAATCACAGGAGGATCAGCTGAGGTCGAAAATCATGCCTAATTCCCCAGTTGCAAAGTCTGAAGCTCTGGCCATAACACCACATCCTCTCCCTTAACTGTAACATACAATCAAGTGATCAACTGGATACAACAACATAAAGATAGCAAATTATTTAAAAGTGCTTTGTTGCAATTTGAGAACATACGTCCTCATTTTAGTTGTTTAGATTGCTAACCATAGTTTTTATCGGAATAAGACTGTCTCACGATGAAGGGAGTGGAGGCAGCAAGCTGACCATGCTGTGCAAAAGACACACAATTGATGGTTTGAATGCAGAACAAATCAAAACATTCACCCCCAGTCTAGAGATCTGTTTTAAATCTATCATTATTTTGCTCACCATACCACCCCAGTTTGGACCTGGCCATATACAAATCAGTCTTGATCCTGTGCCTCATGGGAACAGTCCAGCCCAAACTGCCAAGCTAGGTCCTCCCTGGACCGGAAACAAGCACCATAGGACAGGTTTAGGAGTTTCACCCCTCATCAGCCGGGATAGCTTGATTCCAGTGGCACAGTGAGCCCAGGACCCAAGTCTGGCCATACCTGGCACACTTAGAGTGAAAAAGCAAAAGACACACAATTGATGGACGGAATGCAGAACAAATCAAAACATTCACCCCCAGTCAAGAGATCTGGGTTAAATCCATCATTTTTTTGCTCACCATGCCACTCCAGTTTAGTCCTGGCCATATGCAGATGAATCTTGACCCTGTACCTCATGGTAACAGTCCAATCTGAACTGCCAAGCCAGGTTCCTCCACGACTGGACACAAGCATCCTAGGACTGGCTTCGCGGTTTCACCCCTCATCAGCCAGGATAGATTGATTCCAGTGCCACAGTGAGCCCAGGACCCACGTCAGGGCATACCTGGTGCACTTAGGGCAAAAAAGCAAAAGAAACACAATTGATGGACCGAATTCAGAACAAATCAAAACATTCACCCCCAGTCAGATATCTGGGTTAAATCCATCATTTTTTTGCTCACCTTGCCACCTCAGTTTAGACCGGGCCATATGCAAATCAGTCTTGACCCTGTGCTTCATGGGAACAGTCCAACCCTAACTGCCAAGCAGGCAGGAGGGGCAGTGGCAGCACAAAGGACCAAGGATGGAAAGGGAAAGTGGAACAGGGACAACAAACCAACCATGCAGCACAGGCAAGGGAGACTGTGGCAATTAAAAAAACATTCAGGGCAGAAGCAAGAGATAGTGGCAGAACAATCATACATTCCAACAGGCAGGAGACTCCCAATGTTTTTAAGCTCAAAAGTAAAAAGTAATTTATTTTATCTGTCTCCTGCCTAATATCTCCTCATTTTCAATGAAAGTCAATGAGAAAATCTATTCCCCAAGTTTGATTTTCAAAATCTCCCTTTTACCAAGATCAAGTAAGGGACATTGGATCACAGAGGGCAGTAGGAATGGGGTAGGGACATGAACTCTGATATGAGAGGGCAGAAGGGAGAAGGGCAGGAGCACCAAACAGGCCCTACAGGACAGGTACCAGGGGTACAAGCACAATAAGCAATACGTATGAGTTGTGGATGGCAATGGTATCTTTAGGGTTTAGTGTGGATACCCTTTCTATCCAAAAACCCACACTCACTCTAAACCATAAAATTCCCCTTGCAAACAAAAAACCCATTCCTTCTCTAAACCTTAAAATAGCCTGGCAGCCCAAAAACTCACACTCACTCTAAACCATAAAGTTACTCTTGCCACCCAAAAACCCATACCCACACTAAACCCTAAAAATATCCTTGCCATCCAAAAACCGACACCCACCCTAAACCCTAAAAATTCCTTTGCCACCCAGAAATCCACACCTAGTCTAAACCCTAAGAATACCCTTACCACCCAAAAACCCATACTGACTCTAAACCCTAAATATACCCTTGCCACCAACAAACCAACAGCGCCCTAAACCCTAGAAATACCCTTGCCACCCAAAGACCTATACCCCACCTAGGCCTTGAAAAATCCTTCCAACCCAAAAACCCATTCCTGCCCTAAACCCTAAAAATACTCTTGCAAACCAAAAACCCACACCCACTTTAAACCGTAAAAAATTTCCCTTGCCACCCAAAAACCTCTACCCACCCTAAACCATAAAAATATACTTGCCACCCAAAAACCCACACCCACTCTAAACTGTACAATTTCACTTGACAACCTGAAAACCCATACCCACCCTTAACCATAAAAATACGCTTGGCACATAAAACCCCAAACCTACCATGAGCGTTAAAATTACCATTACTATCCAAAAGCCCAAACCCACTCTAAATCCTAAAATTACCCTTGCCACTCAAAAACCCAAACCCATCCTAAATCCTAAAAGTACCCTTACTTGTGAAATACTTATAGTTTCCTTGTAAAGGCATGCGTGGTAAAGGCATGTGTGGTAAAGATACATGCATTGTAAAGCCTACGTGGTAAAGACATTTGGGGGTCATCTGTCATTCTAAAGGCTGTTTTCCATCACACACAACGTAAGCTTCGCTCTTGTTGTGTATTTGACGTCACTCAGAACCCCTTTGTGAAAAACCTTCTCGTAATTCACTGTTATCCATCTAAAGTTATATGAATCTTTTAGGAATAGTTATACAATAATTTAACCCCGAAAGCTGCTGTGTATATTTCTTACAAAAGCAATTGATGGACATAATGTAGAACAATGTCATACATTCAACCCAGTACAGAGATCTGGGACTAAATCCATAATTTTTTGCTCCCCATGCCAATCCAGTTTGAACCCAGACATTAGCAATTCAGTCTTGAACCTGCACCCAATGGGAACAGTCCAGCCCAAACTGCCAGGCCAGCTGGGATGCTGCAGTGAGCTAAAAAAACGGTGATTGATCAAGCCCTGATCTGTTGACTGGGTAGGAGTGTTCTGCTTAAGTCAGATACTCTGTCCATCACCACCCCCTTTTCTGAATCGTTTTGTCCACCATAAGCGTGGAAGGGTATGCTCAGACATGAGTCCCTTGCTCACTGCACCATCAGGATTCAAGCAAGCCGGGCCGAAGATGGCTGTAATGCCAGAAACCGGTCCCCGGAAGCTTGTTTCCTTTCCAGCAAAAGAATTGGCTTGGTAGTTTGGTCTGCCCTGTTCCCATGATGCACTGGGCCAGGGACAGACTAATTTGCATGTAGCCAGGTTCTGAGCTGGGATGGTGCAGTGAGCTAAAAAATGGTGATGGATCAAGCCCTGATCTGTTGACTGGGTAGGAGTGTTCTGCTTAATTCAGATACTCTGTCCATCACCACCACCCCCTTTTCTGAATCGACAGGTCTTATAGATAGTGCAATCTTTTTTTCCAGGTCCACGGCTACCCAATGAGCATGTTAAAGCCTCACACACACCAGAACGTTTTTTTCCCCAGTTCGAAAACATGTAAAAAGTGGTCTGCAATAAATGAGGTCTATAAACTAAGAGGGCAAAATCAAAATTAGATGTTAAAGAATTATTTACGCATTATTGTTTTGGAATGTAACACATGATTTCGCATAAATGTATATATATTGTTGTACCTTCCATGTCTATTACTGTGTCACATGTCAGTTTTGTCATTTTCCAAGGAACCAATGGGTTATTTTATATATATATATATAGAGAGAGAGAGAGAGAAAGAGAGAAATCTCTCTTTCTGTATTATTTTTTAATAGTTATGGCTTACCTGGGGGCCGATTGTGGAAACAAAGCATATGGCTATAAAAAAAAAAAAAAATGCCCCCACGGGTGGCCGGCCACTGATCAGGAGGACTAACCCCCTGTCAATTTCACTGCTATTTAAAAAAAATACTTTCTTCACATTTAGGGGGGGGGGGGGGGCATTGTACCCCTCCCAGGGAAATCCATAGTTATTCATTTAAAAAATATGCCTTCGGGGGTTGCCTATTCCCACAAGGGCTGACCCCCCCCAAAGATTTCCCTGTCTAGTGGGGTTTCCTGGCCATGGATCGCAGCGCTTTCGCGATCCATGGTTACAAAAGAAAACCCTTTCAGGAGCGCCTAGTTTGAAAGGGGAGAGTCTCGCTTTTCAAATAGGCCTCCTGAAAGCTGGGGCGGTTGTTTTTGGTCTGATTTCTTCATAAGAGCTGAGTGCTGCCTTACCTGCAGCTGTCCTCGGCTCCGGTGGGGAAATCAGTGACATCAGAGCACCTCGCAGCGCGCTGTTATCACAGATGGGTGGGAAGGGAGCGCAGGAGATGCTGAAAGCCTTCTGGAGGTTTAAAAGGGGCACTCCCTGGTGACAGCCAACGGACGTGCGCTGTATCAGGGAGGTAATGCTTGTGTTGACCATTGGCCGATGCAAGCACCAAAAGGGTTAAGCGATTGGACAGGAATCACAGGAGGATCAGCTGAGGTCGAAAATCATGCCTAATTCCCCAGTTGCAAAGTCTGAAGCTCTGGCCATAACACCACATCCTCTCCCTTAACTGTAACATACAATCAAGTGATCAACTGGATACAACAACATAAAGATAGCAAATTATTTAAAAGTGCTTTGTTGCAATTTGAGAACATACGTCCTCATTTTAGTTGTTTAGATTGCTAACCATAGTTTTTATCGGAATAAGACTGTCTCACGATGAAGGGAGTGGAGGCAGCAAGCTGACCATGCTGTGCAAAAGACACACAATTGATGGTTTGAATGCAGAACAAATCAAAACATTCACCCCCAGTCTAGAGATCTGTTTTAAATCTATCATTATTTTGCTCACCATACCACCCCAGTTTGGACCTGGCCATATACAAATCAGTCTTGATCCTGTGCCTCATGGGAACAGTCCAGCCCAAACTGCCAAGCTAGGTCCTCCCTGGACCGGAAACAAGCACCATAGGACAGGTTTAGGAGTTTCACCCCTCATCAGCCGGGATAGCTTGATTCCAGTGGCACAGTGAGCCCAGGACCCAAGTCTGGCCATACCTGGCACACTTAGAGTGAAAAAGCAAAAGACACACAATTGATGGACGGAATGCAGAACAAATCAAAACATTCACCCCCAGTCAAGAGATCTGGGTTAAATCCATCATTTTTTTGCTCACCATGCCACTCCAGTTTAGTCCTGGCCATATGCAGATGAATCTTGACCCTGTACCTCATGGTAACAGTCCAATCTGAACTGCCAAGCCAGGTTCCTCCACGACTGGACACAAGCATCCTAGGACTGGCTTCGCGGTTTCACCCCTCATCAGCCAGGATAGATTGATTCCAGTGCCACAGTGAGCCCAGGACCCACGTCAGGGCATACCTGGTGCACTTAGGGCAAAAAAGCAAAAGAAACACAATTGATGGACCGAATTCAGAACAAATCAAAACATTCACCCCCAGTCAGATATCTGGGTTAAATCCATCATTTTTTTGCTCACCTTGCCACCTCAGTTTAGACCGGGCCATATGCAAATCAGTCTTGACCCTGTGCTTCATGGGAACAGTCCAACCCTAACTGCCAAGCAGGCAGGAGGGGCAGTGGCAGCACAAAGGACCAAGGATGGAAAGGGAAAGTGGAACAGGGACAACAAACCAACCATGCAGCACAGGCAAGGGAGACTGTGGCAATTAAAAAAACATTCAGGGCAGAAGCAAGAGATAGTGGCAGAACAATCATACATTCCAACAGGCAGGAGACTCCCAATGTTTTTAAGCTCAAAAGTAAAAAGTAATTTATTTTATCTGTCTCCTGCCTAATATCTCCTCATTTTCAATGAAAGTCAATGAGAAAATCTATTCCCCAAGTTTGATTTTCAAAATCTCCCTTTTACCAAGATCAAGTAAGGGACATTGGATCACAGAGGGCAGTAGGAATGGGGTAGGGACATGAACTCTGATATGAGAGGGCAGAAGGGAGAAGGGCAGGAGCACCAAACAGGCCCTACAGGACAGGTACCAGGGGTACAAGCACAATAAGCAATACGTATGAGTTGTGGATGGCAATGGTATCTTTAGGGTTTAGTGTGGATACCCTTTCTATCCAAAAACCCACACTCACTCTAAACCATAAAATTCCCCTTGCAAACAAAAAACCCATTCCTTCTCTAAACCTTAAAATAGCCTGGCAGCCCAAAAACTCACACTCACTCTAAACCATAAAGTTACTCTTGCCACCCAAAAACCCATACCCACACTAAACCCTAAAAATATCCTTGCCATCCAAAAACCGACACCCACCCTAAACCCTAAAAATTCCTTTGCCACCCAGAAATCCACACCTAGTCTAAACCCTAAGAATACCCTTACCACCCAAAAACCCATACTGACTCTAAACCCTAAATATACCCTTGCCACCAACAAACCAACAGCGCCCTAAACCCTAGAAATACCCTTGCCACCCAAAGACCTATACCCCACCTAGGCCTTGAAAAATCCTTGCAACCCAAAAACCCATTCCTGCCCTAAACCCTAAAAATACTCTTGCAAACCAAAAACCCACACCCACTTTAAACCGTAAAAAATTTCCCTTGCCACCCAAAAACCTCTACCCACCCTAAACCATAAAAATATACTTGCCACCCAAAAACCCACACCCACTCTAAACTGTACAATTTCACTTGACAACCTGAAAACCCATACCCACCCTTAACCATAAAAATACGCTTGGCACATAAAACCCCAAACCTACCATGAGCGTTAAAATTACCATTACTATCCAAAAGCCCAAACCCACTCTAAATCCTAAAATTACCCTTGCCACTCAAAAACCCAAACCCATCCTAAATCCTAAAAGTACCCTTACTTGTGAAATACTTATAGTTTCCTTGTAAAGGCATGCGTGGTAAAGGCATGTGTGGTAAAGATACATGCATTGTAAAGCCTACGTGGTAAAGACATTTGGGGGTCATCTGTCATTCTAAAGGCTGTTTTCCATCACACACAACGTAAGCTTCGCTCTTGTTGTGTATTTGACGTCACTCAGAACCCCTTTGTGAAAAACCTTCTCGTAATTCACTGTTATCCATCTAAAGTTATATGAATCTTTTAGGAATAGTTATACAATAATTTAACCCCGAAAGCTGCTGTGTATATTTCTTACAAAAGCAATTGATGGACATAATGTAGAACAATGTCATACATTCAACCCAGTACAGAGATCTGGGACTAAATCCATAATTTTTTGCTCCCCATGCCAATCCAGTTTGAACCCAGACATTAGCAATTCAGTCTTGAACCTGCACCCAATGGGAACAGTCCAGCCCAAACTGCCAGGCCAGCTGGGATGCTGCAGTGAGCTAAAAAAACGGTGATTGATCAAGCCCTGATCTGTTGACTGGGTAGGAGTGTTCTGCTTAAGTCAGATACTCTGTCCATCACCACCCCCTTTTCTGAATCGTTTTGTCCACCATAAGCGTGGAAGGGTATGCTCAGACATGAGTCCCTTGCTCACTGCACCATCAGGATTCAAGCAAGCCGGGCCGAAGATGGCTGTAATGCCAGAAACCGGTCCCCGGAAGCTTGTTTCCTTTCCAGCAAAAGAATTGGCTTGGTAGTTTGGTCTGCCCTGTTCCCATGATGCACTGGGCCAGGGACAGACTAATTTGCATGTAGCCAGGTTCTGAGCTGGGATGGTGCAGTGAGCTAAAAAATGGTGATGGATCAAGCCCTGATCTGTTGACTGGGTAGGAGTGTTCTGCTTAATTCAGATACTCTGTCCATCACCACCACCCCCTTTTCTGAATCGACAGGTCTTATAGATAGTGCAATCTTTTTTTCCAGGTCCACGGCTACCCAATGAGCATGTTAAAGCCTCACACACACCAGAACGTTTTTTTCCCCAGTTCGAAAACATGTAAAAAGTGGTCTGCAATAAATGAGGTCTATAAACTAAGAGGGCAAAATCAAAATTAGATGTTAAAGAATTATTTACGCATTATTGTTTTGGAATGTAACACATGATTTCGCATAAATGTATATATATTGTTGTACCTTCCATGTCTATTACTGTGTCACATGTCAGTTTTGTCATTTTCCAAGGAACCAATGGGTTATTTTATATATATATATAGAGAGAGAGAGAGAGAGAAAGAGAGAAATCTCTCTTTCTGTATTATTTTTTAATAGTTATGGCTTACCTGGGGGCCGATTGTGGAAACAAAGCATATGGCTATAAAAAAAAAAAAAATGCCCCCACGGGTGGCCGGCCACTGATCAGGAGGACTAACCCCCTGTCAATTTCACTGCTATTTAAAAAAAATACTTTCTTCACATTTAGGGGGGGGGGGGCATTGTACCCCTCCCAGGGAAATCCATAGTTATTCATTTAAAAAATATGCCTTCGGGGGTTGCCTATTCCCACAAGGGCTGACCCCCCCCAAAGATTTCCCTGTCTAGTGGGGTTTCCTGGCCATGGATCGCAGCGCTGTCGCGATCCATGGTTACAAAAGAAAACCCTTTCAGGAGCGCCTAGTTTGAAAGGGGAGAGTCTCGCTTTTCAAATAGGCCTCCTGAAAGCTGGGGCGGTTGTTTTTGGTCTGATTTCTTCATAAGAGCTGAGTGCTGCCTTACCTGCAGCTGTCCTCGGCTCCGGTGGGGAAATCAGTGACATCAGAGCACCTCGCAGTGCGCTGTTATCACAGATGGGTGGGAAGGGAGCGCAGGAGATGCTGAAAGCCTTCTGGAGGTTTAAAAGGGGCACTCCCTGGTGACAGCCAACGGACGTGCGCTGTATCAGGGAGGTAATGCTTGTGTTGACCATTGGCCGATGCAAGCACCAAAAGGGTTAAGCGATTGGACAGGAATCACAGGAGGATCAGCTGAGGTCGAAAATCATGCCTAATTCCCCAGTTGCAAAGTCTGAAGCTCTGGCCATAACACCACATCCTCTCCCTTAACTGTAACATACAATCAAGTGATCAACTGGATACAACAACATAAAGATAGCAAATTATTTAAAAGTGCTTTGTTGCAATTTGAGAACATACGTCCTCATTTTAGTTGTTTAGATTGCTAACCATAGTTTTTATCGGAATAAGACTGTCTCACGATGAAGGGAGTGGAGGCAGCAAGCTGACCATGCTGTGCAAAAGACACACAATTGATGGTTTGAATGCAGAACAAATCAAAACATTCACCCCCAGTCTAGAGATCTGTTTTAAATCTATCATTATTTTGCTCACCATACCACCCCAGTTTGGACCTGGCCATATACAAATCAGTCTTGATCCTGTGCCTCATGGGAACAGTCCAGCCCAAACTGCCAAGCTAGGTCCTCCCTGGACCGGAAACAAGCACCATAGGACAGGTTTAGGAGTTTCACCCCTCATCAGCCGGGATAGCTTGATTCCAGTGGCACAGTGAGCCCAGGACCCAAGTCTGGCCATACCTGGCACACTTAGAGTGAAAAAGCAAAAGACACACAATTGATGGACGGAATGCAGAACAAATCAAAACATTCACCCCCAGTCAAGAGATCTGGGTTAAATCCATCATTTTTTTGCTCACCATGCCACTCCAGTTTAGTCCTGGCCATATGCAGATGAATCTTGACCCTGTACCTCATGGTAACAGTCCAATCTGAACTGCCAAGCCAGGTTCCTCCACGACTGGACACAAGCATCCTAGGACTGGCTTCGCGGTTTCACCCCTCATCAGCCAGGATAGATTGATTCCAGTGCCACAGTGAGCCCAGGACCCACGTCAGGGCATACCTGGTGCACTTAGGGCAAAAAAGCAAAAGAAACACAATTGATGGACCGAATTCAGAACAAATCAAAACATTCACCCCCAGTCAGATATCTGGGTTAAATCCATCATTTTTTTGCTCACCTTGCCACCTCAGTTTAGACCGGGCCATATGCAAATCAGTCTTGACCCTGTGCTTCATGGGAACAGTCCAACCCTAACTGCCAAGCAGGCAGGAGGGGCAGTGGCAGCACAAAGGACCAAGGATGGAAAGGGAAAGTGGAACAGGGACAACAAACCAACCATGCAGCACAGGCAAGGGAGACTGTGGCAATTAAAAAAACATTCAGGGCAGAAGCAAGAGATAGTGGCAGAACAATCATACATTCCAACAGGCAGGAGACTCCCAATGTTTTTAAGCTCAAAAGTAAAAAGTAATTTATTTTATCTGTCTCCTGCCTAATATCTCCTCATTTTCAATGAAAGTCAATGAAAAAATCTATTCCCCAAGTTTGATTTTCAAAATCTCCCTTTTACCAAGATCAAGTAAGGGACATTGGATCACAGAGGGCAGTAGGAATGGGGTAGGGACATGAACTCTGATATGAGAGGGCAGAAGGGAGAAGGGCAGGAGCACCAAACAGGCCCTACAGGACAGGTACCAGGGGTACAAGCACAATAAGCAATACGTATGAGTTGTGGATGGCAATGGTATCTTTAGGGTTTAGTGTGGATACCCTTTCTATCCAAAAACCCACACTCACTCTAAACCATAAAATTCCCCTTGCAAACAAAAAACCCATTCCTTCTCTAAACCTTAAAATAGCCTGGCAGCCCAAAAACTCACACTCACTCTAAACCATAAAGTTACTCTTGCCACCCAAAAACCCATACCCACACTAAACCCTAAAAATATCCTTGCCATCCAAAAACCGACACCCACCCTAAACCCTAAAAATTCCTTTGCCACCCAGAAATCCACACCTAGTCTAAACCCTAAGAATACCCTTACCACCCAAAAACCCATACTGACTCTAAACCCTAAATATACCCTTGCCACCAACAAACCAACAGCGCCCTAAACCCTAGAAATACCCTTGCCACCCAAAGACCTATACCCCACCTAGGCCTTGAAAAATCCTTGCAACCCAAAAACCCATTCCTGCCCTAAACCCTAAAAATACTCTTGCAAACCAAAAACCCACACCCACTTTAAACCGTAAAAAATTTCCCTTGCCACCCAAAAACCTCTACCCACCCTAAACCATAAAAATATACTTGCCACCCAAAAACCCACACCCACTCTAAACTGTACAATTTCACTTGACAACCTGAAAACCCATACCCACCCTTAACCATAAAAATACGCTTGGCACATAAAACCCCAAACCTACCATGAGCGTTAAAATTACCATTACTATCCAAAAGCCCAAACCCACTCTAAATCCTAAAATTACCCTTGCCACTCAAAAACCCAAACCCATCCTAAATCCTAAAAGTACCCTTACTTGTGAAATACTTATAGTTTCCTTGTAAAGGCATGCGTGGTAAAGGCATGTGTGGTAAAGATACATGCATTGTAAAGCCTACGTGGTAAAGACATTTGGGGGTCATCTGTCATTCTAAAGGCTGTTTTCCATCACACACAACGTAAGCTTCGCTCTTGTTGTGTATTTGACGTCACTCAGAACCCCTTTGTGAAAAACCTTCTCGTAATTCACTGTTATCCATCTAAAGTTATATGAATCTTTTAGGAATAGTTATACAATAATTTAACCCCGAAAGCTGCTGTGTATATTTCTTACAAAAGCAATTGATGGACATAATGTAGAACAATGTCATACATTCAACCCAGTACAGAGATCTGGGACTAAATCCATAATTTTTTGCTCCCCATGCCAATCCAGTTTGAACCCAGACATTAGCAATTCAGTCTTGAACCTGCACCCAATGGGAACAGTCCAGCCCAAACTGCCAGGCCAGGTCCTCCCTGGACTGGAAACAAGCATCCTAGGGCCGGTTTTGGGCTTTCACCCTTCGTCTGCCAGGGTAGCTTGTCTCCTTTGGCATGGAGAGCATGGGACCCACGTCTGGGCATACCCATCTGACTCAGGGTGACAAATGCAAAAAACCCCATTGATGGACAGAATGCAGAACAATTTCATACATTCACCACAGTACAGAGATCTGGGCCTAAATCAATCTTTTTTTTGCTCCCCAAGCCATTCCGGTACGAACCCAGCCATTTAAATCAGTCTTGACCCTGCGCCCAATGAGAACAGTCCAGCCTGATCCGCAAGGCCAAGTCTTCCTTGAACTGGAAACAAGCATCCTAAGACCGTTTTCAGGGTTTCACACCTCATCAGCCAGGATAGCTTGTCTCCAGTGGCATGTAGCGCATGGGACCCTTATTTAAAAAAATAACAACAGCGGTAATGTCTTGCTGGATGGGGTCGGCAGGCGAATACGGAATAATCGAAGTGGGGCATATTTTTTTTCTTTCTTTTTTGCAGTCGCAACCCCAAAGCAGCTCTCAGCGCGGCCCTCTGTGTAACATCGTGTTGGATTCGCAAATCCACCTCAAAAACATAATTTAGTAGTATATAATTTATAAGGTAGTGTTGTATTTGTGAAGTTGTTTTGAAGAGGTAGTATGATTGAAGTTAATGAGAAGAATACAATTGATAGAGTTAGTAAGAATGAAAAAAAATCAAAATTAATAGTTAAACCTGAGAAGTCGATTTTGTTGTATTTTTTTTTTTTTTAGTACCTTGAATTCATGCTTTTGGAGATTTGCTACCGGTCCGCAAATCCACCAAAAATGGTTAAAAAAATCTATGTGTAAAAAACCTTTTGATTCACTATTGTGTTATAAATTGGCTCTAAAAAGAGCCCTTGTTTTCATTATGAGTTGGTTGTAGATACATGTAAGTGTGGATGCACAGCTTTAGGTTGTTGAGAAAGACTCTGCTCCCATGATCTGTGAAGTGTACTCCATCACTTCTGTAGATGTCATCCATATCAAAACGTAGGTTGTTGTTATAGATGGAACCCATCCCATGGTCTCTGATGTAAGCAGAAACCGCTTTACTGATATTCTTACTAGATTTCTTAATCTGTGGACAGAATTGATTTGACCACTTGCATTTCTGTCTTTGGCATATTTTAAAGTATACAAAGACAGTTTGGGGGAAAAGTGATATCAATTGTGCAAAGGTATTCTTCATGAGCATTTCCAGTCCTATCCCAGTTAATGTGCCTAGTTATTGCCACCACAGTGCACAATCAGGAAGTCAGGGGTTTGGAGATGCAAAAAAGTTTTACCCAAAGGCATCAATTGGTGCCACTTTAATCCTCTCTGTGCAATCCATTTAAAACCCACATTTTGCAAAGCTAGGTCTTTGTCAATACCGCTGCTTCCAGCATACCTTTTTCACCAGAAAACATAGCTGTGCTAAACAATCCCTACTGTAAGCATCTTGAAGGGATATCTGGAAGTAACAAAACGATGTATGTAGTAGCTGAGGTAGTCAGTTGGTAGAATGATAGGCATCTAAAATGGTGGACAAGATGCTGTTTTTTAAAAAGTAGGGGATTGGCTGCTGTAGAACATTGTACATTGAAAAATAGGGTGCATGTTACTTTCTTTAAACAGCATGTTTCTTATTGGTTAGTAAAAAATGTTTGGGAGTTAAAGTAGATAGGATAAGGTCATATTTTGCAAATGATAACCGAACCTGCTGTTTGCATTGTAACCTTGTGGGCTGAACTTGAAAATATGGTGAACTTTTGACCTGTTTGTTCAGTTCAATGTTCCATGAACTGTTACTATGGAAACTGGCATTAGGCAGAATGGGGAAGGGTTGAATGTTATCTGTGGTTTTAAAATATGGAATTGTAATTTATATATAAGTGATTGTATTGTAGTTCCGATAGTACCCTTTCATGCAGGACCTACGTTGTTTACGGATAACATATACTCTGGGCTTGGTGGCAAACTGAGTCGGTACACCCCCAACGAATATGTCAGCCTACGTTTTCGCATTAGCTAGCTCGCAGTGCTACTAGAATCTCCAGTTATCAGAGAGATTAGTTTTTGCAACTTCAGAACATATTAGCCTCAGACGCGTGGAAACAATATACAACTTTTCACCCAGTCAGTCGTGCTTGCTTGTTTTGCTCTCAGAGAGATACACAGAAGACACAGTCGGGCGTGTGTACAATAAGAACGTATTGTACTGGTGTTCTTCTCTTGTAAAATAAGTGTGCTGCTATAACTGTAACACAGTAGTAGAGATATAGAACCAGCAGTACAATGAATACAAAGAAATAGTATTGTTCTACCATTTTGCAATAGTCATGAACACATACATGAATATGAGATGAATTTATAAAATAAAGTGCTTACTCGTAAAATGCCTAGCTAGATGTACGGAAGTGTATCTAGCATGTGAGTAGGTGCGAAAGAGCCTACGTCTAGGACCCTAAGTCTAAGTGCCAAGAATCCCACCAAGGTTTAGTCAAACCCCCATGCCTGATTAGTGAGGGTGTGGGACCTCGTCCTAGACTTGAGTTGGACACCCCGCAAGGGTTCGTCAGACCACTGTCAGCTGGAGCAATGGCATGCCGAAGCAGCAGCATCTCTGGTCAGTGTGTCGGCCTTGAAGTCTCGGTTCCCTCCTACTTACTGATAGCAAGAGGTGCTGTATTTATACAGTTTACGTGCATATGTTCTCCATTGTTCAGTATGAGAATTAAGTTGGGGATTAAACCTTGTGAGTCGATGGGAGAGGTGAAGTGGACCTCCTGTAGAGTGTACTCATAAATGATTCATATGTGCTAAGGATGACGTCTTAGCAATATCGATTGGGAAAAACCCATGCTCGACATGGAAGTAGATGAAAGGTTTAGTCCATAAAAGGCTACAGTCCTTATAAGGCATTATGACCATATAAGGCAGACTGTCCTTATTTGGAGTATTTCCTTTTAAGGCTTGTTCACATGAAATGACGGGGAGATGATGTAGGGAAAGTGTACAATGTTCCCTAGACCTATATCAGGGTACCCATATGAAATATAACACCCACTCCACCTTATACTTAACAATGATAATACACATTTGAGATACACATTTATAACGGTGTCAGTGCATAAAATTAGCAAGCAGTCATTTAAAATGTTTCTATAAACGTTAAAATTTCATTTTAAAAACAGTTTAAGAATGAGGGTATAAATGTTCTTTGTGAAAGTATGACATTGTCATAAAGTTCCGCAAATCACAGTCGTAATGAGTTTTATCACACAAGTTGAAGTACTGTAAGCGTACTTAGAAAGCCATGCTTTGGTATAGAAAGTGTAAATTTTTAAGAAAGTTCCTTTGAGTAAAAAGAAGGGGGAAGGAAAAAAACGTAATTTGTTCCCAGTACACGGTGAGCCAGATTCAGATTATATGTCCTGGCTGGGAGACATAACATAGTCGTTGCCTGCTGTCGTAGGGGACAAACATTGTAGTACCTCACATAGCACGTTAAGTGTGCATAGTTAAAACTCCTCAGTGCTGCCAACAGTTAGTGAGGCAGCCTTTGCTGTATTCGATACCTCAGTGCCAAGGCTGGAGTTAAAATCAAACTCGGTCAAGGGCACCTACGAATCCTCGAAGAATGCATGCGTTAAGATGGGAAAACAGCAGGGACTGAGTCGAGCATTGGACCGCAGTGGTTCCAGCCTGGACTCTAAGTCCGCTGGTGTCTCTGTTAGATGTGTCAGACAGATGTCTAACTTGCACTCTCATCCGCAGAACAGTCATCGGAACAAAGGTACGATGCAGTCGTCATAGACTGATCTGAATGACACAAACCAAGACGCACTTAGTTCTTAAAGGCGAGAAGCACCCATTTGTTGTACCATGCACTCACTGTAATATCTTTCCATGAGAGCTTTTGCAATCCCGCTGGCGGATGGTCCATCCATTGCGAAGCAGGTAATGAACATTCAGGATTCCAGTAATAGCAATCATGATCAGAGGTACACCCCGAAAATCCTTCTGAATACGGAGTGTATAAAGTTAGGAACAACTCCAAGGATGGTCTGGAAGGTATTAAGGAATCCCGACCCAATGGTTTTAAATAAGTGTACAACACCGCTCGTATCTGACATATTTACGATACGACTCACCATTACTGCAAAATGTCGGGGGCAGTTTGTATGGATTAGCGCCTATATCTCTGTTGAGGTCCTCGCAACTTGAAGTTCTCAGGTTTCTCGTGCAGAGGTTAATGGCACAGTTTGTTGTGAAAGCATGCTTTCATTCTGCTCAAAGCATCAAACTGCATAAAGGAAACATTCAATGAAGGCCATAGTGGTGCCTCCCTAACTGTATTCGTCAGAGGAAATAATACTTGCATACAACAAGTAACCCTGGTGTTCAGGGTGACCAGATATGCAATACCCGGGAGCATCACACAACAACCTTGATCATTCAGCATCAAGTATCTCCCAGTCAAAAGTAACTCAAACACTGACATGATCACAGCAGCTAGAATTCCTTTCATGTGGTAAGACAGATACGAAACTGAAAAACTACAGACCCAGTGCAAAATGCTATCTTGGCACATGAGAGAAACCGCTAAATGCACTCTTGCAGTTAGTACCACTAAGAAACACTTCCTGATCCCCACTCCTACATCAAAATCTATATGGTAAATTCCAGGATTTCTTGATGTATTCTTTACCCAATTTTTCATATTTGCCTGCCTGCCTGCCTTTTCTCAAGGCAATAGTGAAACTGAAAGGTTTTGACAGTGAGACTGATTTGGTTGTGGATTAACCACTCTGTAGATGGTAATTCAGCCACTGTGAATGGAAGCCTGTCAATTTGCAGCATTGCATATTTAGCTCCCCTTTGTGCCATTTCTATCTGTGTATCAGTTAGATTGTATTCTGTAAACAGAGACATACTATTTATAAAGCGCCAAGGCACAAAGGCTGCACGGAAAGACTGTAGTATCCAGCTCAATAACATAATAGAAAGCAACTGAGATTGCCCGTATTGTAGTATCACAAAATCCTGTTCCAGTATGTCTATAGCAGAAGATACAATGTTACCCAATGAATGTACTCCGGAGGTCAAAGTTGTTAACTCATTATCTACCACAGCTAAAGCTATTTCTGAGTTTATACGGTCTATTTCTCGTATTCTCTCTAAGTCTTCTTGTTAGGAATTCTTCCAGATTTCATTATAGGCATCATAAATGCCTGCATATATGAAACATTGTTGAGGTTGTTTCCTAGGTCCTAGTAAAAAGTCTTTAAGATCCATGTCTTGTGAGAGTAAACATAAGTGTTGTTTTACTTCTGCAAGTGTTGAGGTTTCTAGCCATTCTAGGCACAACTTCCCAACACTATAGGATGTCACTACCCCTGGATGTTCTCTCTGCACATATCGTGGATCTGACCTATGCATACTGAGTCCCTCGATGATGTGCAGGAACCGTTTATGACATGTGTTTGTGTCTAAGGGCCAAACCACCCCCTCCTTCCAATTTGGGTCTGATCTATTGTACTTCAGTATGCCATCAATTATTGCCCCTCCTTTGAAGAAGAATTCTGCCACACCTGTGATGGTGTAGGAGGCTTTGCAGTGTTCAGGTCCTTTATCTTAGCTATTCAATGACAAATGTCTGTTGCATAGTATCATTTAAAAAGATTATCTGCTGTGGAATGTAGCATGCTCTAAATAGTGCCTCTGTACCCTGGACTTGCCAGTTCCTTGAACCCAAGTCGATTTTGAGTCAATTTTGTCTTTCCATAGGTTGAAACCCTGTTCAGACAATTGGGCTAAAAGGGAAGCAGAGTAAATCTGTTTGGTGTTTGTCAACATAATTTTCTGTACTGATTTTGGTGCAACCTTATAATAAAATGAGGCTTGGTCTGTGGTGTTAAATCCTGAAAAATATGCAAATGTCTGTGCAGACATTTGTGAACTTCTTTTTGGTGGTCTTGGGCAATGTTCTCACTGATTGTACTCAAATACATTGGTGCCCTAGGTGAAATGGATTTGTGCAGGAAATGATGACCAAAATGTTGATAACAGCACAATTTGTCATAGTCTGAAGATCCCATTAACATTTCAAAATGCAGTATTTTTCTCTAAATCAGACAACATGCTATTTACTGTTTCAGTGTCCCAATCATCAGAAAATGTACTGGAAGTAATAAAATCACTCAATGAGATTTTAAATTCATGATTAATTTTTAAAAGTTCGGTCGGTCCGAATATGTTGAAATCAACCTTGTCCCATCGGGTATAGGAACAGCTGAAATGTTCACTGATGACACCTCTCTTTGTTGACAATGTGATGATGGATGTGGCTTCAGTAGGATGTTGACCTTTTGGGCTGTTGAACCTTACTAAAGAAAATGTCCATTGATAAGCATACTAAAAGTCAATATTATACCTAGCCAGAAAGAAAAAATCAATATCCCAGAAACTACCCAGAGTTCAATCCAAGGGGATTCCAGGTTTGTCTTTTGAAGTAAGAAAAGAAAGTTCAATCAGTTCTTGCTTGAATTGTGTTTTGGCTGTCGTCGTTTCCGGCTCACTTGGATCCAGGGAAAACGTATCAGAGTTAATGAAATAGCCAGAAGCTGTTTGATCAATTCTAGGAATTGCATCGGGATTAGTTGAAATGTTATTTTCCTCTCGATGAATGTATTCGGTCTAATTGCAACTTGTGAATTATTTTAATTTTGATTTTCATTTCGAATGTCTGGTTTAAGTGGAACAAGTCCCATAGCAATATTGCTCAGTCCTTCATTCCTTACAGGTGGCTCCACAAATGTGATGAGTCTATCTGTTTGTACTTCTTGGATTGTAGCTAGAGGAAGACGTCTGCTACAGTGGTGTCCACTAGGCCTACTGTTTAGTATCGGCCACATATTGTGGTTGGATTGAGTCAATTGAGACAAATCTTTTCTCCTTTTTTTAGCAAGAGGCGGGAGCAGCACAGTTCGTGTTCCGTGTACTGCAAGGACTGGTACAGGTTTTCTGTAAGAGGGTCCAAATTCCTTTTCGTCCGCTATTTTCTCTCTGACCAGATCCCTGAATTTTGGGATCCAGACAGGTTGTGCCGTGACTACGTTGACTTCTTCAGTGATGGTCTGCTTTAGATGGACATTGCTTTGTCCTGGGTTCATTTAGATCCAGTAAAACAGCCAAACAATCATGGATATCAAATGGTTTTGCATCCACCACTGCGCATTCACAATCAAGATCAGGTACCCACATTTGTGTCCCAAAGAGGACCTCATATGGAGTGACACCCCCTAGAGAGCTTCTTGGCTGGTTCTTTAATGCCTGATGTACCCCATAAAGGTGTGTGACCCAACTACCTCCCTTGCCAAATACCCTAGCTGTTAACGATTGCTTTAAGACCCGCTTTTTTCTCTCCACACCTGAATTTCCCTCTGGATGGTATGGAGATGAGAACTGCAATGCTACGCCCATTCGTTCCATGTCCTCTTTGTTAGCCCAAGAGCAGAGTGTAATGTACTGACTGTGTATGTACCGATAAAGACTTGCAAATCTTTTATAATAGTTTGAGCATCAGCAGAACGCTGAGGCCATACCCATAGAAATCTTGAACATGAATCCACTGCTACCATGATATACCTGTATGCCACGTCCGTTTGTAAGGGGCCGCAGTGGTCCAAGTATACACATGCAAGAGGTTTGTCTGACTTCAGTAATGGCGTCTGTGCCTGTGCGTGCAACGGTGGAGCCTTTCATCTGCTGGCAGATGTCGCATTTCAAGACATAGTATTTAATTTGCTTAGTTAACCATAGCCACCAATAGCCCTGTTTCGGTAAAGAAATAGTCGCTGTAACGCCTGTGTGCACAGAGTCCAAACCCTCATGTGCAGCTAATATTAAACCTGGCCTACGATCCATATTTGGAATTACTCTATTTCCACTCCAGCAATCTGAGCATATGGAATCTTATGTGCATTTAACTTGTAGGAGTATTTGAGTGGAAATGTTTTAGGTACTGCTGTGCTGCCTTTACGTGATGCAATGACAGCTACCATTATTTCTCCGTCTATTCTCATTTTTGAACGAGTCAGCTCAGCTACGGAAGGCGTGCAAACAGCCCCCTTTGCGGCTTCAGCAGCCAATGAAGTACCTTCAACATGAACGCCATCACGTTGATGACTCGGTGTATGGATCACGTGAGTTTTTGGTAGCTTGGTTTTCAATTCCGCTACCTGTTCCCATAACATTTTCGGCCAGATGTAGGTAAGTATATTTCACCGATTCATAAATACCGAATTGTACCGATTCAGTATTTATGAATCAGTAAAATAGAAGGGGGGAGATGTAGGGAAAACCGGTAATTGAAATACAGATTCTGTAAAAATCGGTATTTAGCGAATCGGTAAATACCGATTCAGCAATGCCCATTGATTCCTATGGGCATTGAAGCCCATAGGAATCAATGGGAATTACCGAATCGGTAAATACCGATTCCAGCAAGGGTGCAGGGGGTGTCACTTTGACACCCTCTAGCACCCCAAATACTGGCATGTGTGCCATGTGGCACACAGACATGCCCTAAGGGCATGTCTGTCTGTCACATGGCATAGGTGTGCATGCACATATGTGCATGCACACCTGGATTCGGTATTTTACCACCCAATTGGATTGGGTGGTAAAATACCAAATCTGTAAGGCCATTGGGACTCAGAAGAGTCCCACCTACATCAGGAACTTACCGAATCGGTAAAAATACCGATTCGGTATTTTACCGATTCGGTAAATTTACCGATTCAGTAAACTTACTGAATCGGTAAAATAGGGCCCCTACATGCCAATTACTAAATACCGGTCGGTAACGGCCGAAATCGGTAGTTAACGACCGGTATTTCGGCTCCTACATCTGGCCCTTTGTGTTTAATTGTGCCACCTTTTGAATCTTTAAACTCGTTTTGTTCCCAATGTTGTAATTATTTTCAAGTGCCAGTATAAGTGCTTTTAATTCTGCCAACTGAGCCATGCAATCTCCTAGAGATTGCATTTTTGTACAACTAGGATGGAACTTGCCATCACGCATGCAAACTTTAACAATAGCACACGCCGAAAAATATTGTTACTTACTTCTTACTGCCGGTTGCGCCGATCCGTCAGTATAAATAATATATTCATACTGATCTAGAGGTAAGATTTCATTTGGTAGAGGTTATTCTTGTTCATATTGCAGTAATGCATGTGCTTTTAAACTTGGATCAAATCTGTATTAAACATCTGTCGCAGTAAGAGAGTTAACCCATTGTATCCATCTTGGATGTAACGCTTTCGCATTTGGGATCCTGGCTTTTGTAACTGGCTCTAAAGCTGGTGCTGGAGTTACAACAATAATGTGTTTCCCCTGAGCCAGTGCTCTTTCTCTTGCTACAGTAGTTTGAACTGCTGTCGCGATTTCTTCTTTTGAAATTAAACGCATTTCTGCATTTGTGTACAGGTGTGATTTGTAAGCGATTGGTATAGTTTCTCCTTCATTGTCCCGCCATTATTCGGATCACTAAGTGGCGTACGTTTACGCGTGTTTATAAGTGTTTAAAAGCAATCATATCTTCCTTGAGTAAAGGAAGAATATTAGTATATTCTAATGACCAATCTCTGGCTGAAAAGTCAGGTTTTATTAAGTCATAGAAAGATTTTGGAGGCTGGAGCTGAACTTTTCTAAAAAGTTAGCTGCCAGATTTTTGCCTTCACTTGACAGCTCATATCCCAAAAATAGGACATTGAAGTGGGCTATTTTTGCTTTTTTAAAGTTGAATTTTTAGCCTTCTGCACCAAATCCCATAATAATGGTGCTTATCCTGGTCAAGTGCCTCTCTAAGTTGTCGTCTGTCAGATAAATATCATCCACATAGGACAACGCTTCTTCAACATATTTTTGAAGTTACTATTACTCTTGCTGAAAATATAGCTGGGATCTTTTTATACCCATGTGCTAGATGACAAAATTGTCGTTGGGACCCTAAAGCACTGAATGAAACTTGGAAAAGGGGAAGCTCTGCAAGCTGCTGCCGACTCTGCTGATCAGGAAAAGAGGATCTCATCCATATAATTTGTCTCTGCTCAAACCTTATGGACATAAGACTATCCCTACTCCGGGCCCTATTGAACAAAAAGGGCATAACAACTTGCAGGCAGGCTGTGATGCTGTTTTTTAACCCAGAGGAGACAGCTAAACTGTAAATTAACTAAATTATTTGACATAGTGGCCAGAAGACTCATAAACCAGACATCTAGCTCACACATAGCACCAGTCAACCCAAAGCTGTGCTAAGCACCTTGGAGTGCCTTGTTCTTTTATCCCTATGGTTTTTAACAAAAAATATTGTGACTTTTATGGCCTAAATAAGCAAGTCCATTTGCTCTTTTTATATCTTAACTGTAACCATGATTGCATTTTTATACATTTGTATGCTTTATATTGTGAGTTTTTATTAACTGTACAATAAACCTTACTTACTTACCTACTTACTTACTAAAGCACTGAATGCAGTTAGATACCTGCTTTCAGGGGCAATATTTTGGCAGAAAAATCCATTTGAGATATCAAGTATGGTTTTGTAATTTTTGCGCACAATGTTATTCAATAATGCAGCACTATGTGCATTTTGGACAGCAAATGTCTTTGTGCATGAGTTTAAATGTCTGTAATCAAAAACTAGAAAATATTTATTGTCCGGTTTAGCAAGAGGAAACAAAGGACTGTTCATTGGAGAGGTACATTTTTCCATGACACCCTGGTATTCAAGTTGATCTAAGACCTCCCTGACCTGTTTTTTAGCTTCTTGCTTTTTTGGATATTGCCTCTGAGCATTAGGTGAAACTTTTAATGGATTACGTGGTAGGTTGAGTTCTCATCCCACCCTGCATGATTTTTGTACAAATCCGGAGCTTGGGCTACTGCCCACTGCTGCGCATATGTAAATTTAAGGTGAACAGGAACGTAGTTGGAAAATGCAGGAAAAATTATACTTTCTCCCCTGAGGCACTCCATTATGAATGCAGACGGCCAATCTTGTTCTGCTAACAGGATGTCATAATCAGATGATAAGTTCCTACAAAAAAGAGCTTTCACTTTCCTGGGCTTGTTCCCCTCCAACCGGAGTGTTATTTCATATAACTTATGTGGGAGCTCACCTGGTGTCTAGTGTTTCCACCGTGATGTGATCATTCAAATCCGCTGTCACCAGAAATTCCTTCATGTTCACGCGAGCTATTGTTACTACTGCTGCACTGTCTAGCATCGTCAGAGCCCATTCAATGTTCAAAATTTGTGTCCTCAGAATTCTTAAATTGAGGTTTTGGATTTTGCTTATCTTCTTTTTGAGAAGTAGAGTCTTGAGTGCGCTATTTGTCTTTGGACTGTGAGCGCTCCTCTCTATTTTCTGACCATCCTTCCCTTTCGGAGCGTTTCTTTGAGCCCTGAAAGGAACGAGAGGAACGTGTATCAGTATCCTGATACCTGTCAGGTTTCCTAATGTTATCCCTATTCCTAAAGTTATATCTCCTTTCAGAGGGCTCCTGTGGAGAAGACCTACCATGGGATTGAGATCTCTTATCTTTAGAGTTTTCTTTTTTATTATCCCACTTCTTTTTAGAAGTAGGTGTCTGCTTAGAAGTGTACTTTTCAGGACTGCCCTGTAGTTGAGGTTTTAAAGCACTTCCCCCCAAACTATCTCTGCCTAATTCTGCATATGCAGTTTCAATTATTTTGGTTGGTTCAGCCTCCTGAATTAACAGGCCGACTTCCGGTAGGCGTTAACAGATTGCAACTGATGCTGCTTCCCCTTTAATATTAGCTAGTATTATGGCTGATACCGGGTTGTAGGTTATTAATAACTTCATCCCTAAGTTTAGGGCAGGTTCTGCTCCATAGTAATTTTGTATTTGTCTTCATACATATGGTACTACTGCTAATGAAGGAATACCATGAGTCCTGATATATATGGCAGCAAAGAATGTACCCCAAGAGGTGCAATCATCTAACTGTGGTGTAATCCCCATGGGAAAACAGATTGTTAACATTCTGTGTTTTTCAAATGGTTTTGTATTTGGGAATACTGCTTCTAACAGGGTTATTTTCTGAGTTACCCAGAAAGGAATTTATTCACGTTTTGTGGGAACTTTGCCCATTACCACGTGTAATGTTTGTGGAGTAATTTTAGTACTAGTGCTCTGTGTAAGAGCTGAAGTAGGTGTAATCACTGTAGGTTGGACTGCTAGTGTCCTTAGAATGAAGTGTGTCATGTTTCTGTAAAGTTTTATCAACTCTTTGAACAAGTAGTTCATCCCCTGACATTGTGTCAATGTCCGGATGTGGTGCATAGGTCGCTAATATCGACCAAGTTGCTTCTGGTCTTCCTAAAGGACCAAGCCTTGCTCGTGTTCTTGTGTGAGGTAGGGCGCCATTAAACCAGAAAATATGTTCCTGGAAAGTAAGCGGAATCTCAGTCTCCTCAAACGGAGTGTAAGCCGCTTGAACTTCTTCATGTTTATAATAATGAAAAGTTTTTGCTGCAGCATCTGCTTCTGGGAATATAACCCATGAGTAGAATACCTCTGTTTTGAAATCTTTGTGTGCCTCTATCACGAATACCACTACACCTCCTCTCGGAGATAAACCATGTTTGAGTAGTTTAACTTAAGAGTTTCTCTTACTTTGGGTGCAATATGTATTGCATCTGCATTTTCCTCATTATCGGGAAGTGGCTGCTCTAGTTGGTTTAGTTCTCTCTTCTCGACAGACATTGTGTTTAAGATACAGAATAACTGTCAAGGGGTATTAAGAAATGTTTTATGCAAAGGTTTTATGCACATTTTTGCGAATATTTATTTTCAAGCTTGATTAACCAACAGCCAATACATAGGATATCTCGCCTACTCAGCTGTGTCAGAGTTTTTTCCCACCTACTCCAGAGGTCTCTGGGTTTCTTAAGTAGGGTCTCTGAGAATAAGCACGACTGAGCTCCTCCGATTTTACTGTTCAGTATGTGCACCATGTATTTACCACATTGGGAAAACCATGTTTGACAGGTTGTGTGCCGTTAGACCACGTTGGGTGCCATGTAGTGTTGTTCCAATATTACCCTTTCATGCAGGACCTACGCTGTTTATGGATAACTTATACGGAGGGCTTGGTGGCAAACTGAGTCGGTACACCCCCACCAAATATGTCAGCCTATGTTTTCGCATTAGCTAACTTGCAGTGCTACTAGAATCTCCTGTTATCAGAGAGATTAGTTTTAGCAACTTCAGAACATAATAATCTCAGATGCGTGGAAACAATATACTACATTTCACCCAGTCACTCGTGCTTGCTTGTTTTGCTCTCAGCGAGATACACAGAAAAAACAGTCAAGCGTGTTTCCAATAAGAATTTATTGTACCGTTCTTCTCATGTAAAATAAGTGTGCTGAAATATCTGTAACACAGTAGTAGAGATATAGAACCAGCAGTACAATGAATAAAAAGAAATAGTATTGTTCTAACATTTTATAATAGTCATGAACACATACATGAATATGAAATGCATTTATAAAATAAAGTGCGTACTCGTAAGATGCCTGTCTAGATGTACCTACGTGTACCTATTATGTGAGTAGGTGCAAAAGAGCCTAAGTATAAGAACCTAATTCTAAGTGCCAAGAATACCACTAGGATTTAGTCAAAGGCCCATACCTGAATAGTGAGAGTGTGGGGCCTCCTCCTGGACTTGAGTTGGACACCCCGCAAGGGATCGTCAGACCACTGTCAGCTGGAGCGATGGCATGCCGGAGCTGCAGCGTCTCTGGTCAGTGTGTCGGCCTTGAAGTCTTGGTTCCCCTCTCCTTACTGACAGCAAGAGGTGTTGTTTTTATACAGTCTATGTGCGTGTGTTCCCATTGTTCAGTATGAGTATGAAGTTGGGGATTAAACCATGTGCGTGGATGGAAGATGTAAAGTGGACCTCCTGTAGAGTGTACTCGTAAATTATTCATATGTGCTAAGGATGACGTCTTAGCAATATCGATTGGGAAAAATCTACCCTCTGCATGGAACTAGGTGAAAGGTTTAATCCATGAAAGGCTGCAGTACTGTCCATACAAGGCAGTCTGTCCTTATTTGGAGTTATGTCCTTCTAAGGCTAGTTCATATGAAATGACGGGGAGATGATGTAGGGAAAGTGTACGATACTGCACCTTATTGAACTTTGAATAGTACACAATACTTTGCACCTTTTTACCGTACAAGCAGGTCTGTAGTGCACTGTATTTTAAGGTATTGAACTCCCGTGTTTTATTTTTAGTACTTAACTTATTTTTTTTGTATTGAAAAAGAATTCATATATGAGGGTACCAGTATGAAATATAACATGCTATGTTATTAAAGTAAGATTTTCCAAGTAAATAGTATGTTTAGAAGTGGGGTGTTATTAAAAGTTAGTGGTATTTTTATTTGTAATATATTTATGAACTCCCCCGTGGATTTGTGGCTCCATCGCATTGGTGCACGGTGGAGTCGTGACTCTAAAACATTTCAGAACCAGTTTGGGCACTTTTACAAGTCAGTTGGTAAGAGTGAATATGTCTAACCAATAGAAATGTGTTTTTCAGTTTGACATTATGTAAGAACCAATGTAATGTAATATCGATATTAAAAATATAGACAGTCAAAATATTGAAGGACATAATATAGTTTATTAAAAATATCGAATTTTTAATATTATCTAATTTTTTAAGTGTTTTTATGTTAGTATATGTGTGAAAAGTGTATATATTTTTGTAATTTAGTTTAAGTATTTAATTTTATGTTATTTAATTATTGTGTAATTTAATTCTGTAGCGGGTTGTGGGTTAATAGGGGAATAGGGTGGGAAGTAATTTAATTATAATTAATTAAATATGTTAAATAATTAATTGGTATTTATTTAGACTACATTAATTAATTTTTAAATGGTAATGAATTAATTCTTAATTGATAATTATTTTTTTATTAATTGATTAATTGATAATTATGTGAATTAAATTAATTTATTTTCTGTAGCGGGTTGTGGGTTTATAGGGGAATAGGGTGGGAAGTAATTTAATTATAATTGATTAAAAATGTTAATTAATTAATTGGTATTTATTTAGAATAAATTGTTAATTAATTTTCAATTGGTAATTAATTAATTCTTAATTGATAACTATTTTTTAATAATTGATTAATTGATAATTATGTGAATTAAATTAATTTATTTTCGGTAGCAGGTTGTGAGTTTTCTAGGGGAATAGGGTGGGAAGTAATTTAATTATAATTAAATAAATATGTTAATTAATTAATTGGTATTTATTTTGATTAAATTGTTAATTAATTTTTAATTGGTAATTAATTAATTCTTAAATGATTATTTTTTATTAATTGATTAATTGATAATTATGTGAATAATATTAATTTAGTTTCTGTAGCGGGTTGTAGGTTTATAGGGGAATAGGGTGGGAAGGAATTTAATTATCATTAATTAAATATGTTAATTAATTTATTGGTATTTATTTTGAACAAATTGTTATTTACTTTTCAATTGATAATTAATTAATTCTTAATTGATAATTAATTTTTATTAATTGATAATTGATAATTATGTGAATTATATTAATTTATTTTCACTAGAGTGGGAATAGTAAAATTTATCCCTATGCTATCCAACGCTTTCCCTACAGTTGCACTCTCTGGAGTGGGAATAGCAATGCTTACCCCTAAGCTATCCAACGCTTTCTCTAATGTTGCACTCTCTGGAGTGGGAACAGCAATGTTTACCCCTACGCTATCCAACGCTTTCTCTACTGTTGCACTATCTGGAGTGGGAATAGTACATTTAACCCCTGTGCTATTCAACGCTTTCCCTACTGCTGCACTCTCTGGAGTGGGAATAGTAAATTTTAACCCTACGCTATCCAACGCTTTCCCTACTGTTGCCCTCTCTGGAGTGGGTATAGTAATTTTTACCCCTACGCTATCCAACGCTTTCCCTAATGTTGCACTCTCTGGAGTGGGAATAGTAATTTTTACCTCTACGCTATCCAATGTTTTCCCTACTGTTGCACTCTCTGGAGTGGGAATAGTAATTCTTACCCCTGCACTATTCAACGCTTTCCCTACTGTTGCACTCTCTGTTGTGGGAATAGTAATTTTAACCCTACGCTATCCAATGCTTTCCCTACTGTTGCACTCTCTGGAGTGGCAATAGTACATTTTACCCCTACGCTATCCAACGCTTTCCCTACTGTTGCCCTCTCTGGAGTGGGAATAGTAATTTTTACCCCTAGGCTATCCAACGCTTTCTCTACTGTTGCACTCTCTGGAGTGGGAATAGTAATTGTTACCACTGTGCTATCCAACGCTTTTCCTACTGTTGCACTTCCTTTTTTTGTATGAGTTAAATTAGTTATTTAATCATTTTAAGGTAAATTAGGTATTTTTAAGTATATTTTAGCTATTTCTTTTTAATATTTTTTAAATTTTACATTAATTTTAAGAAATTCAATATTTTTATAATGTATATATATATAAACGATATTTTGGGGTCGATATTTTGGTACTTACCTGTTTGTAGATAGGAATTCGATATTTTGTCTGTCGATATTTTGGAATCTATATTTTGGGTAGTCTATATTTTGTCCCTCGATATTTAGTCAGTGATCATTTGTAGTGTACCGCATAATTTTAGGTATCGCTTTCAAATTGGTATTGCAGACTGTCAAGATTTAAGGTGTGCATGGACTTGTGTCTGAAGTATGTCTCTACTTGTATATGCATTTTCATATGTCGTACACATTTTAAGGTGCATGACGTATAACAAAGAGGTATTGTTGCTTTTTATGTGGTAGGCTCAAGACTCTGAGTAGTAGTAGAATGGTGAAGATGCAACACAAAAGTGTGGTTTAATTGATGATGACATAAAGTATTAGTAATTAGTCTAATTTTTATAAGTACAGTTGAAATATGACACATAATGTTTGGTGTTTGCTTGAAAATGGAAGTTTGTTCTGTGAATTTTTGAGGTGTGCATATTGTTGTGGTACAGACATATGCATGCCTACTTTCTGGAATAGGTGAGACGTATAGCAGAGATATGAGAATGGTTCTTGCTTTGTATTTGGCTAGGTGTAACATTATAAGTAGTTGTAGAATGGTAAAGCAGCAGCATAAAAGTGAGGTTCGAGATACAGATGTAGAGATATTATTTATCAGAGTAATTTGCGTGAGTGTGTGGAAAGCTACATTTCAAATATACCTCATCATTTTCAGTGTCTGTTTGAAATTTGAAGTGTAGTCCGTGAAGTTTTAAGCTGTGGATGGTGTTGTGACTGAGGTATGTCTCTATTACGCATGTATTATGGTACATGTTATGCGTCTGAAGATGATAGATGTATAAATACAGGTATACATTTATTACTTTTATGTATGATACTGCTAGCAAAAGGTACAGACATTTGCATGCATGCTTTTAGGAATATGGTGAGACTTACAGCAGTGATTTGTGAAGGGTTGCTAGTTTATATTTGTGTAGGTCCAATAGCATAGGTAGTTGCAGAAAGGTGAAGCTGCAGCTCAAAACTGTGGTTTAAAACATGTTGGCAGAGGAATTAGTGATGAGGGTATTTTGTATAAGTCTGTTGAAAGGTATGGTTGGAATATATCACATTATTTTAGGTGTCCATTTGAAATGAGAAGTGCATCTTCTTAAGTTTTAAGATCTGCAAGGTTTTGTGGCTGTGGTATGTCTTTGCTTGCAGATGTATTTTCATATGTGTTATGCATGTGAAGATGCAAGATTTATAAAAAAACAGGTATAGATCTATTTTATATATAATGATACTAGGAAAAGGTACAGACATATGTATTCATGCTTTTAGAAATATGGGGGGACTTTCAACAAAGGGTTGCTTTGCTATTAGCTATGCTCAATACCTGATTAGTAGTAGAATAGTGAAGCAGCAGTAGTAGAAACATGATGTTTAAGAGATGTTTGGAAGGAATTATTGATTATGGTGCTTTATAAGAGTCTGTGTAAAAGTTCACTTAAATAGGCCGTATAAATCTAGGTCTGTGTTTGAAATGTTATGTGTACTCTGTCAAGTTTGCAGGCCTTCATGGTCTTGTGAGTGTGGTTTTGCTTCCACTTGTACATGTATTCTGATATGTGTTATGCTTTTGGCAATAGGTACAGATTGAAGCATGCATGCTTTTAGGAATATTGTTAGATTATGGTAGAGATATGTGATAGGTTGCTGCTTTATGTTTGGCTAGGCTTAATATTCATAGAATGGTGAAGCTGCAGAAGAAAACATGAGTTTTAAGACATGTTGACAGAGGTATTACTGATTAGGATACTTTCTATGAGTCTGGGGAAAGGTACACTTGAAATACACCGCAGACATGTAGGTGTGTCTTTCAAATGTAAAGTGCAGTCTATTTGTTTATTTCTTTCATATATGATGATAATTTCAAAAGGTAGACACATATGCATGCATGCTTTCAGGAATATGGTGAGATTCATAACAGACTCATGTGTAGGGTTGAGGCTTTATATTTGGGTACACTCAACACACTGAACAGTTACAGAATGGTGAAGCTGCAATACAAAAATGTACACCATGTCATAAACCTCAAATTTGTCCAGCAATTTCAATATTCTGCTACTACTGGATGTTGGGCGTAGTCAAATATAAAGCAGCAATCCATCATATGCCTCACCTGTAAGTCATGCAAACACATAGCCACTACTGATAAACTTATCCATGCACTGAGGAACTATGTATTGAGTCCTTCAATCAGCCAGGCACTACCCTTGCACTTGTGCAATCACTCATGCTGTACGCATGCAGTCCTTCAAAACCCCAGGCACTATCCATGCAGTTTTAAAATCACCCAGGCACTACCTATCCACTCCTCCGATCTCTCAGGCTCTACCCCTGCACTCATGCAATCACCCATGCACTACCTATGCAGTCATGCAATAACCCAAGCACTATCCATCAGTTATAAAATAACCCAAGCACTACCTATGCACACCTCCAATCACCCAGGCACTACTCTTGCACTCAGGCAATCAACCATGCACTACCTATGCAGTAATGCAATAACCCATGCAGTACCGTTGCACTCCTCTAATCACCCAGACAGTGCCCATGCACTCCATTAATCACCCAGTCAGTACCCATGCAATTACAAAACCACCCAAGCACTACCTATGTAGTCTTCCAATCACCCAGGTACTGCCCCTGCACACATGCAATTACCAAATTATTAGCCATGCACTCCTCCAATCACTCAGGCAGTACTCATGCACGTATATAATCACCCAGGATCTACCTATGCCCTCCTGTAATCACCCAGACACTACCCCTGCACTCTTCAATCACCCAGGTATTACTGATGCACTCCTCCGATGACCCATCCAGACCCATATATTTATTAAATTCCCCGGACACTACCTATGCACTCATGGAATCACCCAAGCACTACCTCTACACTCATACAATCACCCAGCCACTATCTATTCACTCGTTCAATAATCCAGGCACTACTCATGCACTCCTCTAATCACCCCAACTCTACTCATGCAGTCATGCAATCATTCAGGCACTACCCATACACTTTTCCAATCACCCCGGCACTACCCCTCCACTCACACAACCAGTCAGGTTTTATCTATGTACTTCTTCAATCACTCAGGTAGTAGCCATCCACTTCTTCAATCACCCTGACATTACCCTTGCACTAACGCAGTCACCCATGCATTAGCCATACACTCCTTCAATCATCTGTGGAAAGGTATGCTTGAAATACACCATATGATTTTAGGTCTCTACTTGAAATGAGAAGTGCTTCAAATACACTATATGATTTTAGGTCTCTACTTCAAATGAAAAGTGCAGCTTCTTAAGTTTTAAGTTGTGAATCATCTTGTGACTGAGTTATGGCTGTACTTGCAGATGTAGTTGTATGTGTGTTATGTATCTAAAGATGGTAGATGTACAAAATACAGGTACATATCTATCTGTATGTTTGTTTGATATATGATGGCACTAAGGAAGGGTAGAGACTCATGAATCCATGCTTTTTGAAATATGGGGAGACTTACAACAGAAATATGTGAAGAAGAGTTGTTGATTTGTATTTTGGTAGGCTGTACATCTGAGTAGTAATAGAATGGCAATGCTTCAGGAGCAGTAAAGCGATGTTTAAGATATGTTGTGTGAGGATTTACTGATTATAGTACTTTAAAATAGTCTATGTAAAACTTGACTTGAAGTATGTCACATAAATCTAGGTGTTTGTTTGAAATATTAAGTGTAGTCTGTCAAGTTTTAAGGTTTGCATGGTGTGTTAATGATGTATTTTATAGTTGCATATGTATTCTCATATGTATTATGCATCTGAAGATGCTACATGTATAAAAGAGAGATACATCTCAATTTGTATGTTTCTATTATATAAGTTAGTACTTGTAAAAGGTACATTTACATGCATACATGCTTTCAGGAATATGCCATATGGTGAAATTTATAACAGAGTTAGGTGTAGGTTTGATGCTTTATATTTGGGCAGACCCAATACCCTAAGCAGTTAGAGAATGTCAAAGCTGTGCTAGAAAAGTGTACACCATGTCATAAACCCCACTTTTGTGTTGCTAGTTCACTATTCTTCTACTATTCAGGATGATGGGTGTAGCCAAATATAAAGCAGCAACCTCAACACATGTCTCAGCTGTAAGTCTGCAATGTCCTAGGCACTACCCATGTACTCATCTATGCACTAAGCCCCTATATATACAGTCCTTCAGTCAGGCCCTACCCCTGCACTTATTCAATCCCTCAGGCACTACCTATCTGATCTTTCAATAATGCTGGAACTACCCCAATACTTATTTAATCACCCATGTACTATCTATGCACTACTCCAATCACCCAGGCGTTACCTGTGCACTTATAAAACCACCCAGACACTACATATGTACTTCTCTAATCACCCAGGTACTATCTCTGCACTCCTCGAATCACCCAGGTAGTACAGATGCACTAATGCAATCACTGAGGCACTATTGATGCACTCATAGATGCACTTGCCACTTCCCCTGCACTCATGCAATCACCCAAGCACTTCTCATGCAGTTCTCCAATCATCCAGGCGCAACCCTTTCACTCATGTAGTAGTCATCCAGGTACTACCTATGCATTGTTCCAATCAGTCAGGCACTACCCATGCATTCCTCCATGTACCAAGGCAGCACCTGTGCATTCCTCCAATCACACAATCATTACCCTTGCACTCATGCAATCACCCAGGCATTACCTATGCAATTCTTCAATCACTTAGACAGTGCTCATGTGCTTCTCCAATTACCCAGGCACTAGCCATGCACTCATGCAATCACCGGGGCATTGCCTATGCACTTCTTCAATCACTCAGGTAGCATTTGTGCAGTCCTATAATGTTATATGCACTACCCCTGCACTCATGTCATCACTTAGGCACTATCCATGCAGTTATCCATGCT
This sequence comes from Lissotriton vulgaris, assembly GCF_964263255.1. Lineage (NCBI taxonomy): Eukaryota > Metazoa > Chordata > Amphibia > Caudata > Salamandridae > Lissotriton > Lissotriton vulgaris. The sequence goes on along the minus strand of NW_028250892.1, from coordinate 36,174 downwards.
CTCAATCTCGACTTGTGCGCTCATTCAATTAACCGATGTACTCATCAAATCACTCAGGCAGTATTTATGGACTCATGTAATCAGCCAGTTACTATTCATCCTCCTCTACAATTACCCAGCTAGTATTCTTATACTCAGACAAACACTTAAACACTACTGTTGCACTCATTCTTTCATGTAGGCACTACTTAAACACTCATCTATGTATACAGGGACTATTCATGCACTTATCCATGCACACAATCTCTACATCTGCACTTATGCAACCAGTCAATCAGTATCCAATCTCTCCTCCAATTATATAGTCAATACCCTTACACTCATACAAATACCCAGGCACTACCTATGGAGTCATCCAATCACTGAGACACACCCATCATATATCTTAGCTGCAAGTGTTAACATATTGCGGAAACCATTTAATCATATTTCTGTACCTTTTGGTAGCAATATTCTAAATTAAAGTAATATATGCAGACCTTAAAACTTGACAGATTGCTCTTCGCATTTTAAGCAGATAATGAAAAATATGTGGTATACTTGAAGTGTAGCTTTCCACAGACTCATACAAAATAGCATTATAAGTGATATGCATTAAACCTCAATTTTGTGCTGCTGCTTCGTCGTTCTATGACTACGTAGGGTGTTGGGCCTAGTCAAATATATAGCAGCAATCTTTCATATGTCTCTGGTGTAAGTCTCACCATCTTCTTTAAAGCATGCATGCATATGTTTGTAACTTTTGTTAGTAGCATCATATATCAAAGAAACATACAAATAGATGTATACCTGAGTTTTATATGAGTAGTATGTTCAGAAGTCTAAGACATATCACAATACATGTGCAAGTTCATAGATATCAGAAGACCATGAAGACCTTAAAACTTGAGAGAGTGCACTTCATATTTGAAAGAGAGACTTAGATTTATTTAGTGCACTTCAAGTGAACATTTCCAGAGAGTCTTACAAAGTATCATAACCACTAATGTGTCACCCGACATATGTTAAACATTACTTTTCTATTGCTGCTGCTTTACCATTTTACTTTTAGTTAGGTATGGAACATAGTAAAACAAAACAAGTAAGAAGCAAGAGAAGTGCAGACAGAAGCAATAGAGGTGCAGAAGGAGGCAAGAGAAGTACACAAACAGGCAAAAGAAGTGCAGAAAGATCCAAGGGCTGTGCAGAAAGAACCAACATAAGTGCAGAAGGAGGCAAGAGGGGTGCAGAAGGAGACAAGAAAGGTATGGAAATGTGCAAGAGAGAGGTGTAGAAAGAAGCAAAAGAGGTGCAGAAGGAGACACGACAAATGCAGAAAGAGGTAAGACATTTGCAGAAATAGGTAAGAGTGGAGCGGAAAAAGGGAACAGTGGTACAGAAAAAGGCAAGAGAAGTACAGAAAGAGGGAAGATGGATGTGGAAAGAGGCAAGAGAGGTGGAGAAAGAAGTAAGAGAGGTGCAGAAAGAGGCAAGTGTGGTATAGAAAAATGCTTGAGAAGTGAAGAAGTAAGAAACAGTGGTGTAGAAAGAGGCAAGTGGGGTACAGAAAGAGGCAGGAGAAGTGTGGGAAAAAATCAACAGACATGCAAAACGAGTCAAGAGGGATGAAGAAAGAGGCAAGAGAGTTGCAGAAGCAGACAAAAGAGGTGCATAAAGAAGGAAGAGCAGAATAGAAAGAACCAACACAGGTGAAGAAGTAGGCAAGAGCGGTGCAGAAATGTAGATGAGATTTGCAGAAAAAAGCAAGAGCATTGCAGAAAGAAACAACAGGAAGAGAAAAGAAGGCCATATGAAGAGGCAAGAGTAGTACATAAAAGAGCAAACGAAGTACAGAAAATGGCAAGAAGAATGTAGAAAGAGGCAACAGAGGTACAGAAAGAAGCAAGAGAGGTGCAAAACGAAGCATGGGAAGTGTACAAACAAGCAACATAGGTGCAGAAAGAGGCAACAGGGTTGCAGAAAGAGGGAAGAGGATGCAAAAAGAGGTAAGAGAGGTGCTGAAAGAATAACAGAAGAGTAGACAAAAGCAAGAGAATTGCAAAAAGAAAGAAAAAAGATGAAAAGAGAGAAGAGGGGTGCACAAAGAGGCAAGAGAAGTGCAAAATGAAACCACAGAGGTGCACAAAGAGGAATGAGGGGTGCAGACATTTACACGATATGTGCAGAATTAAGCAACAGAGGTGTAAAAGAAGAGAAGAGGGGTTGCAGAAAGAGGCAAGAGAGGTGGAGAAAGAGAAAATAAGTATGCAGAAAGAGGCAGGAGGTGTGCAAAAAGAAGTAAGAAAGGTACAGAAAGAAGTAAGAGAAGTACAAAAAGAAGCAATTGAGGTTCAGAAATAGGCAAGAGGGATACAGAAATAGGTAAGAGAGTAGCAGAAACAGGCAAAAGAGGTGCATAAAGAAGGAAGAGCCGTCCAGAACGAACCAACAGAGGTGTTGAAGTAGGCAAGAGGAGTCCAGAATTTTACACGAGATGCGCAGAAAGAAGCAAGAACATTGCAGAAACAACAGAAATGTAGAAATAGGCAAAAAGGCTGCAGAAGGAGGCAAGAGAGGTGCACAAAGAGGGGAGAAGGGTATAGAAAGAGGCAACAGGGGTGCAGAAAGAAGAAAGATGTAGAAAGAAGCAAGAAAAGTGCACAAACAAGCAACAGAGGTGCAGAAAGAGGCAAGCGGTTTACAGAAAGAAGCAAGAGAGGTTCAGAAAGAGGCAACAGAGGTGCACAAAGATGTAAGACGGATGCAAAAAGAAGCAAGAGAGCTTCAGAAAGAAGAAACAGAGCTGCAGAAAGAGAGAAGAGAAGTACAAAAAGAGGCAAGAGAGTTGCAGAAACAGATAAAAGCGATGCAGAAACATTCAAGAGAGTTACAGAAAGAGTGAAGAGAATTGCAGAAAGAGGGAACAGGGGTGCAGAAATAGGGAAAAGAGGTGTAGAAAGAGGGAAGAAGGATATAGAAAGGGGCATTTTTTCGGTATTGAGTATAGGCAAAACCAAAGGAGGAACCCTTCACATGTTTCTGCTGTATGTTTCATCATCTTTATGGAACCATGAATGCATGAATCTGCACGTTTTGCTAGTTTACTATGAATAAAAATAGCATACAACTATATGTATACTTATGTTTTATATGTAAAGCATCTTCAAATGTATGACACATATGAGAATACATGTCCAAGTAGAGACATACCTCAATCACAACACCATGTAGGCTTTTACAGACTGCACTTTACATTTGATTTGGGTAGCAGTATAGACATCCTTTAGTTGTGCTCTGTGATTCTGTGGTAGAGGTTATAATGTCTTCAATTTTTCAGAATTGTGCAGTGTTTGATATAGCTTTGCAATGCAATTATAAATATTTCTTTATTTATAGATGAGAATATTTATATATTTTTATTTTAAAAATATACAATTATTGAACAAAACTATTTTAACTTTTCTTTGTTTTCCGATATTCATCATTATTATTAATAAAGATTGAGTATGGCAAAAAAAGATCAAACAAAAACAGAAGAAAAAAATGGTACTATTTAAAGGAAAGAGAAAAGCAGAAAGTCGATGAAGTACAACATGTGACATTAAAGAAAAAGACTTCTGGTAAGAGAACTAGATAATTTTGTTAAAAGACTTTTGAAGAATATAATGAATTTTCAAAATGGGGAACAGAGAAAGAAAAATACTACAACCAATCAGAAGGAAATGAAAAAAGGACAAATTAATGGAAAATCAGGTTATGGCAAAACAATCTATGTTAAAAGATGGATGAAAGAATATAAAGACATTGAGAAGAGAATGTATAAAAGTAGAGTACTACAGAATATATTGAAAGATTGTAAAATAATATAAAAGAAGATCAGCATCTCTCAAGAAAAATCAGCAGATTAAAAGTGTAGTCGAAAACACTTTTGAATTTAAAAGCAGATTGTTTATATGAGTATTGAAGAGAATAAAAACATTGAATAAAACAATGCACTATCTGAAAGATAAAAGTAAAAGAAAAAGAGTGGTTAATATAATTAACTTTTGCAAAAATGTTTCAGGTGAATGGAAGCACACTATTAGTACTGAACCTTTTTTTAATGAAGAAAGCTATTTTCAACAAAATACATTAGTTCATGCAGTTGATACCAGTGGTCATTGTTATGAGTTTAAACACCGTTATCCAATTGAAAGAGAAAGATGTTTCCTATGAATGTGGAAGACATAATAGCTGAAAAAGTTCAAGGGAGATGTACTGAAGCTCCAGTGTATAAATGGGATTGTAGTAGTATTTGTAGTATACAGCAGGAATTTTTTGCTATATTATGTCATTTCTTACGAGATTATGGCAAAAAAAAGTGTTAAACAGAAGATTAAGATTTTACAAGGAGAGGATCCTGTTAAAGTAAAAAAATATACTAACTTGCAGTGTCATTCTCTGGCTTGTCCTTCTAGAAAAGTGGGTCAAAGTACTTTTCATCATTTAAGAATGTTAGTAGTACATCACTCAGAAATGCGGATGTTAGTAAGAAGATTGTACTATGTAAAAAGTCCTGCATTGTCTTTAAGTGAAATAAAACAGCTCTTTTGCATGGTTCAGTATTGGGTGTAAAAAAAGATTCTGATGATATACAGTTTTGTTTCTTTGGTCCTCAAGAGGAGTATAAAGAAATTGAGAGTTTGATAAGTGTATGTGTTGAAGAAGAGGTAGAAGATAGTACTGCTGAGAAGTTTGTAAAAGAAATTTCTAAGTTTAAGGTACTTTCTTGTGAAAAACCAAACTATGTTTGCATTTGTTCTCGACATACTCACTATAGAAGTCAAACTAGGAATGTTGATCAGTATTTAAAAAGTGAAAAGAAACACAATGATAAGTGGGAGCAATTTGGTGCTTATTTGTTGGTGGAAGGTCATTTTGAGTTGGGTAGTGATCAACGTATTTGTAAATATTATTACAACAAATTAGAAGAGAACAAAATGCCAGCTACAGCTGTACATCATAACCTAGAGTTGGTAGCTATTTCTCAGGAACTGATAGATTTAAATATGTATGAATCCATTCTTATTCAATTTGTGCACATGTTTCACGCTATAGATTGTATGGAGCTAAAAACTGATAAGCTGCCTCCAACAGATTTACAAAGAGGCTTAAAAGGAAGAGTGGTGTATTTACCTTTAGATTTTAAGAATAATATTGAAACTGTTGGTGTAGAGAGAGAGGAAAGTGCACCTGTAGTTATTCTAGTTAATGGTGTTCCGACAAAGAATCAGAAAATATGGCAAGAGTTAATAGATGTCACCAAACATTAAAAGGCTACATTATATCTTGTACAAAACAATATTTATTATAAAAATGTATATGCGGAAGAACAATAAATATCTTTAGAAGAAGAAAGAGAAATTTCAACTGGCCAAATAGAAAAAGTGGACCACTCCAGGAGTGAAGAAATTCATGAACATTACAGTATACATCCTCTATATTCAAAAGAAGTGGAAGGAAACATTATTGATTTATTCCAAATGAAGAAAGCGAAGGGAACTCCCATGAGTGTATGAAGAAAAAAGTTTTGAAGCTTGTGATTTTCCACAGCTCTTCCCCACTGGAAAAGGTGGCCGATAAGATGAACGGCCATTAGAGATTCCAGCTTCAGCATATTGTACAACAAGATTGTATTCAGAAGATCCAAGACTTCGACAGTGCATTCCATATTTTTTTCATCTTCTGTTTGAAAGTGACTTGTGTAGACTTTCAGATGCAGTGAACCACATATTAAAAACAGGAGTTCATCTTACACTTGTTTCTGCAAATGAATTTTTGGACAAAGTTCAACAAAGAAACAATCATTTAGAATCTCAGTTAAATAATTTGATGGCGTTTCAATGTGGTACTAATGACTATTGGTATCATCATCATGGAGAACTTAAATGTATGTTAAGAAACTTAGGAACCCCTAAATGGTTTGTTACGCTTAGCTGTGCTGAATACGCATTGGACGATTTACTTGAATTTCTACGACAAGCACATTCAAATGTAAAAAACATTGAATTGAAGACAGCTGTAGAACTGTGTTCCTTGGATCCAGTAAATGTGTGCAGACATTTTAATTGTAGGTTTCAAGCTATGAAATATTTTATCTGCAATAAAAATAATCCACCTCTTGAAGAAATTATTGATGTCTTTGGAGAAAGGAGTACCAAGCCAGAGGTGCTCATCATATACACATGCTATTATAGATCAAGAATGCACCTCAATTTGGAACCGAATCTGATGAAACTGTTTTGACTTTCATTGAAGAGTAGGGGGTCCATTAAGATGTATGGCGATCTGTCCTACATCTTACCCTGCCCACCACCCATTTCCCCCTACCATATTAGTATGACGGGGGAACCCAGCGGATGGAAAGAAAGACCATCTGCCTGTTTCCCGCTGTTGGACCAGTCGACCGGGCTGAAACGGGCCATATATGGTGGTGGTGTCTGTTAGACACAGCCATCCATATCAGCAAGAGAGCGGGAAGAAGCCATTCCATGGCGGCATTGCCGCAGCAGAAAGGCATGCAGATTATGCTTTTGGGGGCCTGTTGCAGGTCCCTAAGGTATTGGGGGGTGCACATAGGGGGTACCGACCCCCATACATTGGCATGGACATGGTGGCAGGCACACCTTGTGATTGACAATGCACAGAGTGCATTCCCAGCATTGTACAGGGCGGTGCTGTGAGCAATGTGGTGGCGGTAGCATCCTAATAGCCGGTGCGGAACTACCGCACCACTGCTGGCCGGTCCCAGCACCGCTAGAGTGCCTGGCAGATGAAAGTCTGCCCGCCATTGTAATCAGGCCCCTAGTTACCTGTGCCATTACAAAAAAAGGAGTAGAAAACAGCTTAAGACATCAAGTTTTACGGTTTCAAAGTCATCAATGTGGAAAATATTGTTGACGAAAATACATGTCAACGGGAACATTTTATACAAAATGTTGTTTTGGATTCCCAAGTTCAGTAATTTCAAAAGGTAGTGTCAATAGTTTCATGTCAGCAGAAAGTCATACTATAACTCGAAAATCTTAGAAGAATACTTACAACATAAAAAGAACTGAAGATTCAAAGTATATTAATGACTACAATCCAGTGATTTTGACAATGTGGAATACAAACATGGATATCCAATATGTTGCAAATCCTTCAATTGCTATTGCTCGCTATGTTACGTTCTAAATAACCAAATCTGAAAAGGCAGATTTGAAATAAATGTGGGAAGAAATTTCACCAGAGAAGACTCTTAGTAACAAATTTTACAACTTTAGTTTGACAATGCTTTCCCATCAAGAGATTGGATCCTACGAATGTTCCGATCGGTTGACCGCTGCAAGTTTATATTCAAAGTCAAGAGGAATCATTTGGGTAAGTCTAGATCCTACTGCAAAATGAAATCGAGTATTGAAATCTCTACAAGAAATTGAATACTTAGCATTGAATGAACCAGAAAGTAAAACTAATATGTTGGAAACTTACTATCCCAAAAGGAGACCACATCTGGAAAACATATGTCTCTATGAAGTACTGGAACATTACAGTTTTAAGAGAAATGGTACAGAAAATGTAAATGAAGAAAAATATGCAGTAATTGGATGTGATGGATGTTTCGTAAAACATGCCAAGGGAAATCTTATTAACCACTGGACACTCCCTTGTAAATCTCCAGAAAAGGGAATGTTTCTATTTAGTGAAAATGTAGTGAAATGGAATTACTTGGAGATTTTGACTGCTATGAACATTATTTTAATGCATGTCAAGATAGCATTTACATTAATTCACAATTTTTCCAACTTATCTACAAATATTTAATGAAGAGATTGAATGAGAAACTACTATTGTAGGTGATTTAGCTAGAGATAGTTATCAAGATAGTCAAAATTCTGCTCCACTAAGTCAAGAAACACTAGGGCAACCAATTCTTGAAAATGAAGCAGCATGCAATAGCCATGAATGAAGTAAAAAACTGCAATGCAACAAGCACAACAGAATATGTTTGAGTTGAGAAACTTAAAAGAAAAACTAAATATTGAACAAAAAGATATATATCAGCAAGTGACACAACAGATACAGCATGGTTTACTGCATAACAAAGAATGCAAATGCACATCATTTAAACCAATTTGAATGTACATCACTGGGCAAGCTAAAACAGTAAAAAGTTTCTTAATTGAAGTTTTGAAGTTATCTACACTAAACCACTGAATCAGATTTATCTTGTGTTGTAACCGCTCTGACTGGGTTAGCTGCACACAACATTAAAGGGCTTACTTTACATCGATTATTCATGCTACCAGTTGAACATGGAAATAAGTTGGAGTATCACAAGCTATCTGGAGAAGCTTGTTATGAAGTTTCAAGAGTACTAAAGAAAATACAACTTTTAATCATTGATGAAGTGGGTATGTTGTCAATCTTAATGCTTGCCCTTTAGCGGTGGAATATTTATTAGCCTTATAGCCCTCAGTAGTAGGGCTACACCAGCATTAAAGTCCTGATCCCTTGTTAAAGGCCCTCGCCTTTGGCTTGAGCCTTTAATGCTCCATGGGCCTTTAATGGGCGGTATAGCTAGCTATGTCGGGCTATACGGGTATATTAAAACATTGGGATGCTTCTAAGGCACATGTTAGCAGCACACCTGTCTCTTTAATAGAACATGAAAATACGCTGTTTTATTCTAATGTCTCAAATTTTCAAATTTGAAAGGTTAATAAAAATACACATATGTATCTCTCTCTCTCTCTGCAGACTCGTCATGTGATCAAGGGTATTGGTTACCCGAAACTCGTCATGCTGGTTAAAGAGGAGGGATAATAAATCGACCTGCTTATATTCCACATTGCCTGGTGGTCCGTTGTTTCTGTGATGCCTTTGGGAAAGGACAGAAAGTTTCTGCATATATATATCTATGGTGGATTGCAGGCTGAAACTCTAGGCACAAAATAAATGCACTGAAGAAACTGCACCTACTTTGTGGTCTCGGTCCTTTCGTTGTTCTGTGGGGGTAGCAGGAGAAAAAACGACAACTTTTTGGATATATATATATATATATATATATATATATATATATATATATATATATAAATATATAGATATATATATATATATATATATATATATATATATATATATATATATATATATATATATATATATATATATATATATATATATATATAAATATATATATCGACGTGCTTTTCTTGTAGAAGAAAATAGAAGCCACCATGGGGAGGTTCCAGGGAGCAGCCTTTATTCTCACAGCAACAGGCAAATGCATTTCGGCCGCGAGGCCTTTCTCAATGCCCACAGTTGCAGAAAATGAACATGCCTCCTACCCTCGGACTGCTATCAATGTCCTGCTCAGTCTTGATTGGCTGTTATCTCCATTCCTCCCACTCCGGCCAGAGTGGGCTGCCCCACATGCAGCTCTCACCAGATTGCTGAACTGCATGTCCCAGAATGCCACATTCCAGCAAAGGGATTTCAAGGTTCGAGACGTCCGCCTCTTCAAGTGTGTGACTGGCAGGTGAGTTCAAGAGTAGAGCGTGCCTCCATTTCCGTCATTATCGAGTTAAGTGCTCCCTTGAGTCCCCAGGCCGCAGCTACCTTAAACGCCCAGGTTGCGTTTTTACGAGGCTTCGAATGACACAGCATCCGATCCACAGAGAGGCGGAATTGCCTCTACATCGCATCTCTTCCTTCTGGGGTCATCAGGTGTGCACCGGACAATCTGCTACCGCAGAAAACAATCACGCATCAGCCGGAGCTGCCGCTGCCAATGGATCCGGTGTAGCTTGCGCTGCGAGTTGCTTCCAAACCGTGTCACTGGCGAAACACGGTAATTGATATCGACGTGCTTTTCTTGTAGAAGAAAATAGAAGCCACCATGGGGAGGTTCCAGGGAGCAGCCTTTATTCTCACAGCAACAGGCAAATGCATTTCGGCCGCGAGGCCTTTCTCAATGCCCACAGTTGCAGAAAATGAACACGCCTCCTACCCTCGGACTGTTATCAATGTCCTGCTCAGTCTTGATTGGCTGTTATCTCCATTCCTCCCACTCCGGCCGGAGTGGGCTGCCCCACATGCAGCTCTCACCAGATTGCTGAACTGCATGTCCCAGAATGCCACATTCCAGCAAAGGGATTTCAAGGTTCGAGACGTTCGCCTGTTCAAGTGTGTGACTGGCAGGTGAGTTCAAGAGTAGAGCGTGCCTCCATTTCCGTCATTATCGAGTTAAGTGCTCCCTCGAGTCCCCAAGCCGCAGCTACCTTAAACGCCCAGGTTGCGTTTTTACGAGGCTTCGAATGACAAAGCATCCGATCCACAGAGAGGCGGAATTGCCTCTACATCGCATCTCTTCCTTCTGGGGTCACCAGGTGTGCACCGGACAATCTGCTACCGCAGAAAACAATCACGCATCAGCCGGAGCTGCCTCTGCCAATGGATCCGGTGAAGCTTGCGCTGCGGTTTGCTTCCAAACCGTGTCACTGGCGAAACACAGTAATTGATATCGACGTGCTTTTCTTGTAGAAGAAAATAGAAGCCACCATGGGGAGGTTCCAGGGAGCAGCCTTTATTCTCACAGCAACAGGCAAATGCATTTCGGCCGCGAGGCCTTTCTCAATGCCCACAGTTGCAGAAAATGAACACGCCTCCTATCCTCGGACTGCTATCAATGTCCTGCTCAGTCTTGATTGGCTGTTATCTCCATTCCTCCCACTCCGGCCGGAGTGGGCTGCCCCACATGCAGCTCTCACCAGATTGCTGAACTGCATGTCCCAGAATGCCACATTCCAGCAAAGGGATTTCAAGGTTCGAGACGTCCGCCTGTTCAAGTGTGTGACTGGCAGGTGAGTTCAAGAGTAGAGCGTGCCTCCATTTCCGTCATTATCGAGTTAAGCGCTCCCTCGAGTCCCCAAGCCGCAGCTACCTTAAACGCCCAGGTTGCGTTTTTACAAGGCTTCGAATGACACAGCATCCGATCCACAGAGAGGCGGAATTGCCTCTACATCGCATCTCTTCCTTCTGGGGTCACCAGGTGTGCACCGGACAATCTGCTACCGCAGAAAACAATCACGCATCAGCCGGAGCTGCCGCTGCCAATGGATCCGGTGTAGCTTGCGCTGCGGGTTGCTTCCAAACCGTGTCACTGGCGAAACACGGTAATTGATATCGACGTGCTTTTCTTGTAGAAGAAAATAGAAGCCACCATGGGGAGGTTCCAGGGAGCAGCCTTTATTCTCACAGCAACAGGCAAATGCATTTCGGCCGCGAGGCCTTTCTCAATGCCCACAGTTGCAGAAAATGAACACGCCTCCTACCCTCGGACTGCTATCAATGTCCTGCTCAGTCTTGATTGGCTGTTATCTCCATTCCTCCCACTCCGGCCGGAGTGGGCTGCCCCACATGCAGCTCTCACCAGATTGCTGAACTGCATGTCCCAGAATGCCACATTCCAGCAAAGGGATTTCAAGGTTCGAGACGTCCGCCTGTTCAAGTGTGTGACTGGCAGGTGAGTTCAAGAGTAGAGTGTGCCTCCATTTCCGTCATTATCGAGTTAAGTGCTCCCTCAAGTCCCCAAGCCGCAGCTACCTTAAACGCCCAGGTTGCGTTTTTACGAGGCTTCGAATGACACAGCATTGCATATATATATATATGGTGGATTGCAGGCTGAAACTCTAGGCACAAAATAAATGCACTGAAGAAACTGCACCTACTTTGTGGTCTCGGTCCTTTCGTTGTTCTGTGGGGGTAGCAGGAGAAAAAACGACGACTTTTTGGATATATATATATATATATATATATATATATATATATATATATATTCACAGAAAAAACCATAGGTTATAGGCCATATATAGTTAGGAATTAGCATTTACAAAACCTTATTTTACTCGCATAAAACCATTGAAATTCCATATATAGTTAGCTAACTATAAGCGCTAACTATATATCGCGCACCCGCAATCCACTGCTGATGATGTCACATATTACATCATTCATGACATGGTCAGTGACATCACTGATGACATCACTGATTACAACATCCAGTGACTGTATGTTTCTGTAAAGTTAAAATATGTTTCACATATTGAAGAATGAGTGGATGTATAAGTGTCTGGATGAAGAATTTAGTAGGTGCATGACTGACTGTATGAGTGAGTGATTAAATGTGTCTCACTGAGTACATGGGTTAGTGACTAAACTGTCTTAATTCGTGCATCAGTATGTTTGTTGTTGTGTAAGCTGCTGCATGTGTTGATCAGTAGCTATAAGAGTAGCCATATGGGTTATTGATTGGTTGCCCAAATATTTGAATGGGAGGCTGAGTGTGTGTGTGGGTGGCTGGGAGGTGCGTGACTCTGTGCATAGATGTGTAAGCAGTTGATTCACTAGGAGTATGAGTTCAAGAGTGCATGTGGAAACAGCTATATGAGCGGTTGACTGTGCATGGGTGTGTTGGTGAGTGAATGGATTTCTCATTGCTACATGTGCAAGTAAGTACGTATGTAAAACACAATACATGTGAGAGTTGAGATATATAAATAACTGAACATAAGAGCCAGTGAATGTGTGAATGGCTGTATCGATCACTGTGAGCTTGTATCAGGGATTATATAAGAGAGTAAATATGTGTTATTATATGTTTGAATAAGTAAGATGTGTATAACTGTATAGTTGAGGAAATGGAGGTGTGATTGATTCTTTGCATGACTGACTAGGTGTGTGAGTAAGTCCATGGATGAGTGACAGTCTGTGAGTGTCTGTTTATACTGAGTGTATGTAAGGTTATATTAGAGTCTGAAGAGGTTCATTGTATTATCACATGAGTGATGTGATCAGTGATGACAAATGAGATGTCATCAGTGATGTCATTTGAGTTGTCATCAGTGATGTCATTTGAGATGTCATCATTGATATCATTTGAGTTGTCATCAGTGATGTCATTTGAGATGTCATCAGTGATGTCATCAGTGATGTCACTGACCATGTCATGAATGATGTAATATGTGACATCATCAGCAGTGGATTGCGGGTGCGCGATATATAGTTAGCGCTTATAGTTAGCTAACTATATATGGAATTTCAATGGTTTTATGCGAGTAAAATAAGGTTTTGTAAATGCTAATTCCTAACTATATATGGCCTATAACCTATGGTTTTTTCATTGAATTTTCAAGGTTTTGTAAATGCAAATTCCTAACTATATATCCACTATAACCTATGGTTTTTTCTGTGAATTTCATTGGTTTTTTAATAGCAAATATGAAAAGCTTTAAAATGTCAAGTACGTGATAGATAAAAACATTTTCGTATTTATGCACGCTGATGTGCTTTGAACGCTGCCCCCCCCCCCTCCCCTCTTTTGCCTTTGTTAGTACTCTCTCTTTGCAGATACAGAAGGGTAGTTAACGCAGGCCTTTACCCCCGTTGTAATCCGTCGTACCTCCTTGTCTCTCCATTTGATTGATTGTTGTCCAAGCATTTACTGTTTTAGAATTGGTTCTCTTTGGATCATTCTCTATTTACAAACAAGCACAAAGTCGCAATACTCTGTTTAGTCTTTGCAGATAGTGAAAAATCGTGTAAAAAAATAAAAGTAATCGAGCAAAATCAGTAGGCCACTAATTGGATCTCTTTTTGACCTCGCTAAAATAGAAATATTAGGAACAACCCTTCTTGAGAAATACGAAAATAGTGAGATGAACTGAGCTCCACACCATGAGGGCTGCAAGACAGCTCGGCTCCATCACCCATCCCGCACAAAATAATGACAAACCCTATGCAAATATTAAAAATATAGACAACACACCAGCAAAGAAATAGGGTAAAACATTTTATTAAAAAACTATTTACATAACGTTGGTTTATAAGATGATGTCAGTAGTGGACCGATGTGTGAATAGATCGAAAACAGCACAAGGCTCCAAGATCCGGATAGCAAGCTCCTGGATGTTGGGTGCCATAGTTTAGAGTTCTGAATTTCAGCCTTTTTCAATGCCTGTGCTTTGTTGAATCAAAATGGCGGCTTGACACAAAGCTGACTCAAGCGTTGTTACTGATGCTATGCAGACCAAAACTGGTTTTCAGTTTGTACATTTTTCTAGATTTTTCAATCCAAGTTTGGTTGACTTTGTAGAACGATGGCTTCAGATTTTCAACATACGGTGTGGTGGCGCTGACTGGGAGGGGGCGCTTCGCTCCTGCCCCCTCCCCAAGTAAGATTTTCATACGTGAAAGTACGTTAATGGTTTTGGTCCCCGAGATGCTTCGATGTCACTACCATTCTCAAATAGCATAAGTTCTGGATGTTGGGTGCCATAGTGAAGAGTTCTGAGCAGCGCTTGTAACACTGTCTGAAGCTTATTTCCTCCTACTGCAGCTTCACTTTTCTCAAAGTAAGTGAGTGTCGTTTGTGGACCTGACTGCATTAGAAAACAATATGATATGTTACCTTCCTAAACAGCTTGACGGAGGCCCCTGAGGGGCGCTGTGATGGCCATGGACTCGGAGAAGACGCTTGGCTCCGACACCCTCCCCAAGTCTTATAGCACTGGTGTAGCCTGAGATCGCCCCCGACATAGGCGGCCGGCTCCCGGGGTCCGGCGGTACTTTTTGCCTTTTGATGACTCTTCAATTCTGGACCTTGTCCCACAATCCGTTTGACCTGAAGACAAGCTGTAGTGAGGCGCCCCTTTATCGTTTTAGTTGCCATTCCGCCCGCTTTTGCTACACTGTGCCTCTTCCGCCATTCAGCTGTTTTCCGCCCGCTCTTGCGACTACAGCGTCTCGCTCACCATGTAGTTGAGATGCGCCCGCTCTAGCGGTGCAGCGATAGGCGGCTGCCACAGGACTCTCAAAATGGCGGCCGGCTCTTCGGTTTTGGGCCTGGTCCACTAAAATGGCCCTGGGACACCTTGGAACTCGGACGCTTGTCTGCTAGGGCTTGGATCCCATTCTCGAAAAGCGTCCCCTCAGCCGTGAAGATTCTACAAAAGTCTTGGGGGCCTCCGACTCCCGCAGGCTTCTGGTGGGGAGCGGCTGCCATGATTGCTCGTGGAATGGCCACGACGGAGCTACGAGATGGTAGTGGTCTCATGCTGACGCCAGCTTTAGTCTGAAACATCCAGAAACACTGTAGACTACCAATTCGATCAGTTCCGGTAGCGCCCCAACATGACCCGGAAGAGAAGAACTTGCCCTCCCCTCTTTGACTGATGGTTCTTGTTGCCTGTCCCCTCTGTTGTCATTTAACAGAACTTTTTGGACTGCTGAAAGGGGTTGTGTTCTGAACGCTGGTTGGTGGAGACATTTAGACTATATTCTTGACCTACGTTGTCGCGTAATGCGTTTTATGACACGCCGCGTTAGCGCACCCGGAAGTGATCCGAGGCGCGGCGCGCAGCGCGTAACGTAAGCATAACAGGTCATGTGACTTGTTAATAAAACTTTTCATTGGTTCATTTTACTTTTGTTAATTTAATGATGAAAAGCTTGGTCATATGACCTAAAAATTACGCTTTTTATTATTTTCGAACAATATTTTTTTTTCAAACATATGTTATAATATTCCAGGCTAATGTACTTTCCCGGAAAATTTACAACTGTCTGGCAAGTAAAATATATTCCTTTTTCGAGAAAAAGGGCGTTTCTTCCTTCCATGACGGAGCCGTTGAGTAAAAGAGATTCGGCCTGCTGTCTTAGTCGCCGATACGCCTGATTATCAGATTCTTATCGATCACTTTATGTTGCAGACATGAAAAACACAACTGCCCTTGACCATTTATCTTTACTGCGTTCCTACATATTATACCTTTTATCCGTCATGTAATTGGACTGCTTTATTTCACTTGCCTTTTACTGATTCGAAAACAGTCACTAAAAGTAAAAACTTTACAAATGAAAATACTACTACCGTGTTTTGTTTTAAAAACCTTTATTGTGAAAATGTCAGTATACAAATACGGGCCTATAACCACGTGGGCCGGCCACGGAGCAAACTCAAATCGTATATGATGAGGAGACATTTACACTGTAGAAGAACGTAACGAGCGGGCCATTAGGTGACAAGAACAAAGGTGTCTAACAGTTGCGGTATCGGTGGACGTACATTTTGTAATTAAAATACGACAGGGCCACTTACAATAACATTTTCTAGATATACATTTGCGGGCAAAGAGTTACGAGTCCCATTTATACCGGCGCCATTTTGAGCGAGGCCGGGCAGGTCCAAGATATAGTCAAAATGTCTCCACCAACCATCGGCCAGACCAGAACCCCTTTCGGCCCTTTATGTTACAAGATGATGTCTTCCATTCAGAAAATATTGGTGGCAGCATTTTGAAAGGAAACAGAAACAGCCGTTCTCCTAGTGAGTTTCACATTGTTACATTTAGGAAGAATGTTGAAGAGTAGTATGTGGAAAATCTGAAGCCATTTTTCTACAAACTCTCAATCAGACTTGGATGGAAAAAAAAACCTGAAGAATGTACAAACTGAAAACCAACTTTTGTCCGTATAGCACCAACAGTAACGCTTGAGTCAGCTTTGTGTCAAGCCGCCATTTTCATTCAATCAATAGCGTCCCCCTGCACACATTCAGGGACCTGGTCGTGTCTTCAGATGAAACGCATTGTAGGAAAAGAAGCAGAAAGGAAAAGGAAAAAAGTTCCGCCGGACCTAGTGAAGCTGCAGCAGGTGCAAATAAGCTTCAGACAGTCTTACAAGCACTGCTCAGAACTCTCAACTGAGGCACTCAACATCCAGGACTTGCCATTCGGATCTTGGCGCCTTGTATTTTTGTTTTGTTTTTGATGGAAGGGAAAGAACAAAAAACAGACATTGAAAAAGGCTCAACAGTGCAGGGCGCCTTGTGCTGGTTCCGACCTATTCACACATCGGTCCGCTACTGACATCACCTCATAAACCAACGGGGCACCCCACGCCGACTTTCGGCGCAGCATTGTAGGATGGACACACCAGTGCGGCAATTTGATGGACACCACCTCGGTGCCATCCAGATCTCGGCGCGTTCATTCATTCAATAGCGTCCCCCTGCACACATTCAGGGACCTGGTCGTGTCTTCAGAAGAAACGCATTGTAGGAAAAGAAGCAGAAAGGAAAAGGCAACAAGTTCCGCCGGACCTAGTGAAGCTGCAGCAGGTGCAAATAAGCTTCAGACAGTTCTACAAGCACTGCTCAGAAATCTCAACTGAGGCACTCAACATCCAGGACTTGCCATTCGGATCTTGGCGCCTTGTGCTGGTTCCGACCTATTCACACATCAGTCCACTACTGACATCACCTCATAAGCCAACGGGGCACCCCACGCCGACTTCCGGCGCAGCATTGTAGGATGGCCACACCAGTGCAGCCACTTGCTGGACACCACCTCGGTGCCATCCGGATCTCAGCGCGTTCGAGTCACTGTGCCGGAAGAGTGACCGGAACTCAGCTGAACACGCCGTCTTTCGGCGCAGCATTGTAGGATGGCCACACCAGTACGGCAATTTGCTGGACACCACCTCGGCGCCATCCGGATCTCGGCGCGTTCGAGTCACTGTACCGCAACAGTGACCGCAATTCAGCTGGACACGCCGTCTTTCGGCGCAGCATTGTAGGATGGCCACACCAGTGCGGCAATTTGCTGGACACCACCTCGGTGCCATCCGGATCTCGGCGCGTTGTGCTGCCTTCGGCCTATTCGCACATCGGTCCGCTACTGACGCCGCCTCACGTGCCAACGGAATTTCTACGCTTTTTGTAGCCCTATGTCGCATAACAGGTCATGTGACTTGTTTATAAAACTTTTCATTGGTTCATTTTACTTTTGGTTTCCTAAAGATGGAAGGCTTGGTCATATGACCTAAAAATAACACTTTTCATTGGTTTAGAACATTTTTTTTTCCCAAACGATGAAAGCCCCACCTTGTTTCTGGATCATTCAGACTGAAGCTGGCGTCAGCATGAGAGCACCACCATCTCGTGGCTCCGTCGTGGTCATTCCGCGAGCAATCATGGCAGCCGCTCCCCACCGAAAGCCTGCGGGAGTCGGGAGCCCCCAAGACTTTTATACAATCTTCACGGCTGAGGGGACGCTTTTCGAGAATGGAGCCCAAGCCCTAGCAGGCAAGCATCCGACTTCCAAGGTGTCCCAGGGCCATTTCAGTGGACCAGGCCCAAAACCGAAGAGCCGTCCGCCATTTTAAGAGTCATGTGGCAGCCGCCTATCGCTGCACCGCAAGAGTGGGAACAACTCAACTACATGGTGAGCGAGACGCTGTAGTCGCAAGAGCGGGCGGTAAACAGCTGAATGGCCGCCACCTGGGGAGGCCCGTTCACGCCGCCTCCCCCCCCCCCCCCGGGCCGCCGCACGCCAATTTTCGGAGCAGCATTGTAGGATACCAAAACCAGTGCGGCAGTTTACTGGACATCACCTGGGTGCCTGTCGTACATGTTGTGTCAGCCATGTGACACTGGACACAGACCGCTACTGACGAGGCCTCCCCCCGCACCACCCGGGACGCCCCACGCTGTTTTTCTGTGCTGCATTGTAGGATCCCTAAACCAGTGCGGCACCCAGGCGACATCACCTGGGTGCCGTCCAGAACTCTGCACGTTGTGCTGCCTTGGGACTATTCGCACAACAGACCGCTACTGACGAGGCCTCCCCCCGCCCCACCCGGGACGCCCCACGCCAATTTTCGGAGCAGCATTGTAGGATCCCTAAACCAGTGCGGCACCCAGGCGACATCACCTGGGTGCCGTCCAGAACTCTGCACGTTGTGCTGCCTTGGGACTATTCGCACAAAAGACAGCTTCTAACCATTGTTGCTTTTTGTGTTAATAAATGTTTAAATGTTTTTAGTTTTTGTTCTGTTCATTATCGTTAAAAGTTAATAAAGTTTTATAACCTTACTTTGTTGGAGTGTTATCTATTTTTTGAAAAACGGGTGAATGGGGCCTTGAATCGGGTTATTGTCATGTGTGGGCTTTGGAAGTGTGCTGCTGCAGGATCGGACATTTCAAACTCAAATGCACGTTCTTTTTCTTACCTTTCCGAAGCATGGAGCGCAATAGCAGGCAGAGAAAGGGTGATGCACGTGTTGAACACTACCTGACCTGGCAAGTTGCTGGCAGTGCCCCCCCGCCCGCTCCTGAAAGAGGGCACACACACACCGCCGCCCCGAGTACTTCAGAAATCTTTAAAAGACCATGCGCTTGTTCATGAGGCTTAAATGGTTTATCACCTCTTCTAGAACCCCTACATCGACCCTCTGACGTTTCATGGAAAAATTACCATGTAACATAATACCAAGCCCTATCAGCTGAAACCCCCAAGGAATCGTGGGGCATATTATCAAGGGGGTTTATCTCCGCTTTTTTGGCTTTAAAAACCATGAAAGCGGAGATAAAATTATTTCCCTATTATCAAGCTGTCGCTAACACCAGTTAGTGACACCTAAAAGGAGATAGCGACCATCTTGGGCCCGGCTTTGCATGTCAGTGATACTTATCACTAATGACATGCAAAGTGGCGTGCCAAGATGTTAGCGACTGGAAACAGTCCCTAACATCGCTACCTTCTATTACCAACTTTTGGAGATATTCGCACTAAGCGCGAATATCTCCAAAAGCTAACACCTGCCCTGAGCAGTTCTTAGCCATGTTATCCAATGGGAGGTGGATAACATGGCTAAGAGCATTAGGTCGATAATACATGAATATCGCTGACTTTTCTGCGATAATAGCAAGGTTTATCTGCGATAAAAATCGCCGATGTGCGGCGATAATTTTTGTCTCTAAACAAGTTATAGACAAAAATTATCGCTAGTTGTTAGTAATATGCCCCCGGGTTTTTGCTTGCAGAAATCGGGAGGCGGGAGACTAGCACTGAAATCAGTACTCACACGCCTGAATCAGGAGAATTGGCATGTCTGAATTCTCTACAGCTGGGGCCATAAACTACATCCGCAGGGGTAGGTGATAGCCTGGGACCAGCCTGGCATCTAAAATGGCTGCCGTGCACGACAAAATTGTGGCATTCGAAAAAAGGCAAGATGGCGCAGCCGCTGGAAGAGATATATCAACATATATCAGCCTCCTCAGCCACCCTCAGGAAACATAGGGGATTAGGATATGTCTCCCGCACCCCCTTATACCTAGTACTTTAATTAACGAAGCACAAAATGGCGAATTCCCGTTTCGCTACCAGTTTGCGGCCCAGTTCGCGGCCCGTGAAGCGCTTCTACCGTGAAAAATCATTTTTTTTTTATTTTCCCCACGGGACCCTTTAATAACCCCAACAACATTCCTAGGGGGTCAAGAGGGGGATACCTTGCCCCCTTTCATTAAATTCCCCCTTAGTTTTTCACCTTTTCTTCTCTCTCGATCCTACCGAGAGACAAGATGGCGGCCGCTCCGGACTGTCACGCAGCAAAAAAAAAAAAAGCTCACGCACAGCCGCTGGAAGAGATGTATCAACATATATCAGCCTCCTCACCCACCCTCAGGAAACATAGGGGATTAGGATACGTCTCCCGTACCCACTTATAACTAGTAATTTAATTTACGAAGCACAAAATGGCGAATTCCCGTTTCGCTACCAGTTCGCGGCCGCGCTTCTACCGTGAAAAATCATTTTTTTTTTATTTTCCCCACGGGACCCTTTAATAACCCCAACAACATTCCTAGGAGGTCAAGAGGGGGATACCTTGCCCCCTTTCATTAAATTCCCCCTTCGTTTTCCACCTCTTCTTCTCTCTCGATCCTACCGAGAGACAAGATGGCGTCCGCTCCGGACTGTTTAGAATGTTGACAGACACCGGAGAGCCAATCAGCTTTCTGCGCGCAAAGTTCCGATAAGCGAAAAGTAAGCGGACCGGATCGCTGCCCAGAGCGCTGTTACAGATATATATCTTGGTTTGAACGTTAATTTCTCAAAAACTACTGGAGCACATATATTGAGACCTAGCAAAGGCACATCGGGCTAACAGTCCCTACAATTTTGCCAAGTTTCGTGCAAATCCATTCAGCCGTTCGAGCTAAAAGTGAGTCCAACCGCCCTATGGAAAACTCAATGCAAAAAACGCGTTTTGGGACCCCCCTTTTTTCTCAGCCCCCCCTTGACGAAACCCCACCAAATTTTCAGGAGCTGCTCAGAAACAAAATATGCCATTTTCCTGAAAATTTCAGCCGATTCCGTCCACAAACGCCAAAGTTATTAGACATAGAATTTTCAAAAGTCCCATAGGGAAAAAATCCTAACTATATATACCTACTGGCGAACGCCAGTAGGTAATATATATATATATATATATATATATATATATATATATATATATATATATATATATATATATATGAAAAAAACAGTCCCTGCTCCGTCAATGATCGGCGGAGCACAATAGGTTTAGACCTCCTACGGCCCCACAGAATGCAGCGAAAATCAGCCCCACAAATCCAATAAAGCCTCAAGTGAGTTGCAGAATGGCGATTTTATTCAATCAGAGATGACGCGTTTCACTTCACTAGGGAGCTTGTTCCCATATCTATATAGTCCAATTCGAGTGCCAGAAAAAACAAATTGCGATCTGCGCGCGTGCACCCTCAAGCGCGGAGCACTCGAATTGGAAATATATATATATATATATATATATATATTTCCGCACTTTGTACCCTCGCTGCGACAGACCTTCAATCCTCAGCCATCGACCAGAAAGAACACGGAAGACCCAGAGTGCAGGTGAGTTTTTTATTTCTCAATACACCATGCCAGCATAACGTTTCGGCCTACACAGAGGCCTTGGTCACATGACGCACCGAGAGAGTTGCATAAATTTAAAGTGCTGGTGCAGTAACAACTGAACCATCTGATTGGTTATAACATAATTAGTGGGAGTGTCCAACATAATTATTGAGCATCAACTTGCAATTGCAAAACGGGGAAGACAGGTAATTTTGTGAAGGTGCCTATCGTTGCTATACATGTATGAATACATTTTCAAATATCCGATAATTCTCAAATATTATTCTGATAAGTGAGGAACAACTATATATACATATCAAAAATTCATATATTTACAAAATGTGCAATTGAACAACCTCGTTATGGATGGGTTGAAAGGTTTTTTGTGATAACGGCTTAAATGCCATAAATCCAATAATCCCTAATGCACAAACCAGGAAGTCCTCAAACTTTTCTTTAAAATATATACACAACATTTCATATATATACAACTATATACAATCCAAATCTTGTGTACTACTACCCATGATCTTTAAATGCTATTTTGTAGTAGTATGCTAATCGGATAAAAAAGGCACAGTCTAATATATACCTCACATTCTCCTCAAATGCCCAGTTTCCATGGTTGCTGATACCTATACAGATGCCGCTGTTACGAGTGCAAATATAAACAAATGCGATTAACCCCTTAAGTGCTGCTGACGGCCAATGGTCGTCAGCAGTGCTACCTCCCCAGTGCTGCGCACGACCATTGAACGTCCATTCAGCACTAGTTCTAATGGACAGCGCAGCACTGGGGAGGAATGTGTAATAGCAGCTATGAGGATAAAAACAAATGTTGCTGATGTTATCAAATTGTATACAGTTAAACACACATACTGAGGATCTATAGCAAATGATTATGTTATGGTTGATTATATAACCTAGTATTTCTTTTCTTATATAGTTATATTTAATCAACATACAAACACCAGTAGTTAATTTGACAGTTTGCATATATGTTAGCCAGCAACAGAGACAGGTAGAGAGGTGGTATTGGAAGGCCCTGAGATGTAAATGGCCCTATAGGCATGTATAAAAATCATCCGTGGAGTTTAGACCATTGGGACTTTTACTATCCATCTCCAAGATGTATCTGGTCTCAAGAGCCCTTAAGATCCCATCTCGATTACCACCTCTCCTAAGAGGATCTACAGAGTCAATGGCATAATATCTAAGGAGCCCACTGTTGTTATTATGAAGCTCCTTGAAATGCCACGCAACAGGGTATGTGGCATCATTTGTGTTGAGGGCCCTAATATGCTGGAGCACCCTTTTGTGGACCTGCAATTTGGTACTACCAATATATTGCAGGCCACATGGGCACTCCAGCACATAAACCACATACTCTGACTTGCACGTTAACTGCTTATTGATTTTGCGAGGCACTGTAGAGAATGCTGTCAAGAACTCGGTCTTGTTGAGCCCTTGAGAACAAGCTTTACAACTAGAACATTTCCTAAACCCTCGACTGGCTGCCAGCCAATTTTTGGGTGGAATCAGCTCAGGACTGGATTTAACTAGTGCATCCTGTAATGAAAATGCCTTCCTGTGGGTGATCGCAGGTCTATTAGGCATATGTTCTCCAATAACTCGATCCAATTTAATCAGATTCCAGTGTTGGTTGTTGATCTTTCTCAGTGCCCCGTGCTGACTATTGTAGGTCCAAATAAGTCTGACTGGTTGTTCACTACTGGCTACTGTAGTTCTCTGGGCTTTCTTGTAGGTCAATGCCTCATTACGAGACAGGGCATTGGCTTTTCTGATAGCTGTATCAATCAGATTTTCACAGTAGCCCCTGCCAGAAACCTTTGTTTACTAGCAGCTTGTGCTGCTATACAGTGGGAGTCCGTGCTACAAACCCACCGAATTCCAAGCATTTCCCCGTAGGGAATGCTTCGAATCAAATGCGGGGGATGGTGACTTCCCGCATGCAATATAGTATTGCCTGCAGTAGGCTTCCTATAAAGCTTGGTTTCGAGTCTGCCCTGACTGATCTCCAGAGTAACATCAAGAAAGTGTGCTTCCTCCTGACTGATATGTGATATGAAGGACAAATTGAATGAGTTATTATTCAAAACATCAATGACAGCCTCTTCATATGTTCCACGCCAAATCATTAAAATATCATCGATGTATCTGTACCATCGAATGATATGGCGAGTGCAGATATCTCGATGAATACCATTGAGGACCTGTCTCTCCCAGTACCCCATGTGGAGGCAGGCGTAACTGGGAGAGAAACAGGCCCCCATGGCAACCCCTCTGACCTGTTGATAATACCGGTTCAGGAACATGAAGTAATTGTGGTGCAAACAAAAACTAATCATGGAAAGCAGCATCTTATTGTGCTCAACTAGTTCTATTGATCGCTTGCCCAAAAAGAACTCAACAGCCATTAACCCATCTGCATGCTCTAAAGTTGTGTATAAAGATGACACATCCAGGGTAATAAGCCAAAAGTCATTACTCCATTGTAGTTCATTCAGTTTCCTCATCAGATCACTAGAATCTTGAATGTATGACTCAAGTGCCAATACATGCTCTTGGAGGAACAAGTCAATGTAAATAGTGGCTTTCTCCAACAAACCCCCACACGCCGAAATGATGGGTCTACCTGCCGGCTTGATCGCATTCTTGTGTACCTTTGGAATCAGGTACAACACAGGGGTTATAGGATGATCATTTTTCAGGCATTTCAACTCATCCATACTGATGAATCCACTTGATTGCCATCCCATCAGGAGAGAATGAAAGTCTGTTTGCGCTTTCCTGAGTGCATTAATATCACAGTGTCTATAGCAGTTCGGGTCATTTAACTGGAGGTAAGCCTCCTCCAGATATAATGCTCTGGGCCAGAGTATGATGTTGCCCCCCTTGTCAGATTGCCTGACTATCATGTTTCCATCCGTTTTCATTTTTTTGATTAGTTTTTGATATTCGTTGCTGCCATGATGTTTACCATAATTGGATTTCGAAGTTTTCACATGCAAAGCCTTCACTTGTTTTACAACAGCATCCTGAAAAATGTCTATGTTGTCGTATGGAGTAACGGGGGTGAATGTAGATCGTGGCTTGAGATTGCTTAAGCCACCAGTTTGAGTATTCAACTCCCCCTGAGTGTTCTGAGAATTTGGAGCTTCCGCTCGCAAAACTGCCAGATCCTGCATCAGAGGGATATCATTCACCACCAATCCCTGAGTGGCAGGTGCAGCCCCCGACTTTTTGCCAAAACTACGAGATTTACTGTTGGCGAAATGTTTTTTGAGTTTCAATTTCCGTGTAAATTTAAAAAGATCTATTCTTGTGTTCACGTAATTGAAACTACTGGGAGGGCTGTACGACAATCCTTTAGATAAGATGCTGATTTCTAAGTCAGTGAAAGTTGTGCTAGTCAAATTTATAACAGATAAACCATTGTCCAGTGTTTGTGACAAATTGCTTACTTGTTTCGTGTTGGCTACTTCTTCTTGTTGGCATTCCACCGCCTGTAATTTCGTTTCTTGGGCTTTTCGCTTAGCGTGGCTTTTTCTACACTCCCGTCGTTTTGCGTTTGGGGTTTTGCTGGCGCTGGAATTCTTGGGTGCAGAGTTTCACGCCTGTCCTGCCGGATACATTCCAGTTCCTGCTCCATAGTTAGCCGTGTAAACCCCAATTGGTCTGAAAATCTACCAGCTTCCGTTTCAGACCCACTGTCCATGTTGGAGCTAAGGTCCGTGAGACTTGAACCCTCAGGTGAGTTGGATCGCACCTGAGCTGTGCCACGAGCTGTGCTTTGTCCCGCTCGTGAGTTCTGCATCTTGGAGGCTTTGATTGCATTGTACTTGATGGCAAATGTGAAGATTCTGCCTTCATTATAATCAGTTTTATCACGCTGGAACTTGAATGCCTTGCGCTTTCTAATAACGTCCTCTTCTTTCTGCACTTGTTGTTCCATTGTTTCACGATGTTTCTTGCATTCCAGCGTGATATTTGCATCATCCACACACAGGCTCGCTATTTCTGCCTCAAGCACATCAATTTCTGCTTGTATTTTCGACCTGTCACTTTCCGCGTATCGTACCAACATTGTTACCAAATGGCGAGATGAGTCTAAGCTCCATTCAGCCCAATCTTTAAGCATTGCTGGGTCCATGTACTCGTAGCTTGGAGCTAACATAACCCTCAGCCCACGTGGCATCCGGTTTACTTCTAGATACCGGCTGAGAGAACGATGCTCCCACCATTTGGACTGTTCCCGCTTTAATAACTTTTCCAATGCTTTAAATTTATCACGGAGGTTTGAACCCCCAGTAGCACACGAGTCCTCAGAAGTGGTAACTGTCGACCCCCCAGCCGGGGAGTCGTCAAAAGCTTCAAGGGCGGCAACCTCTCTCCCCTTTCGTGCGCCGGCCGCCATGGTGTATACTGAATTTCAACGATTGTCGTACTCACTCAGTACGGGGGTGCTGCTTTAATCGCTGCTCGTCCTCCGACTGAACACAACTCCTCCACCGGAACAGCTCTTTTTAGTCCGCCGTTGAGATGCGAATGCCGTAGGTTGAGACAGCCGTCCCAAATAGGCACCCGTCAAAAACAACCGCAAACAGTTATCCCAGACGTCCAGGGGCTTGAGCAGTAACTCCCCAACAGGAGAAAGTAACGACTTCCGGGTTACCGGAGGCCACGGTTTCCTGCTGCTCGGCCACTTACGGAGGAGGGGTCTTCCAAACACCGGAGAAACACTCAACCGGTTCGAAATGTTTCAACACTTTGTACCCTCGCTGCGACAGACCTTCAATCCTCAGCCATCGACCAGAAAGAACACGGAAGACCCAGAGTGCAGGTGAGTTTTTTATTTCTCAGTACACCACGCCAGCATAACGTTTCGGCCTACACAGAGGCCTTGGTCACATGACGCACCGAGAGAGTTGCGTAAATTTAAAGTGCTGGTGCAGTAACAACGGAACCATCTGATTGGTTATTACATAATTAGTGGGAGTGTCCAACATAATTATTGAGCATCAGCCTGCAATTGCAAAACGGGGAAGACAGGTAATTTTGTGAAGGTGCCTATCGTTGCTATACATGTATGAATACATTTTCAAATATCCGATAATTCTCAAATATTATTCTGATAAGTGAGGAACAACTGGGTATTCCCAAATACATATCAAAAATTCATATATTTACAAAATGTGCAATTGAACAACCTCGATATGGATTGGTTGAAAGGCTTTTTGTGATATATATATATATATATTACCTACTGGCAGTCGCCAGTAGGTAGTTATAGTTAGGAGCTATTTTCCAAAGGAAATCTGCAACATTCTATTCTATTTGGAATAACTTTGGCGCCAGTTGATGAATCCTTGCGAAATTTGCAAAACGTACAGTCAGCTCTCGTCCGCTCCTATCCTGAAAGTTTCACGGTGATTCATCAAGCAGGGGCCGAGAAAAAAGGTGGGTCCCAAAACGCTTCTTTCCCATGCAATTTCCCATAGAACCTTTAACCACAGCTACAGCCCGAACTGCTGAACGGAATTACGCCAAATTTAGCAAAGAGGTTGTCCTCAGTTCAGACTTGTGCCTTTTGCTTAAACGGTGTCAATCTGTTTTGTAGTTACTGAGAAAATTACAGTTAAGAGCATTTACATATCTAGGGCCGCGGTGGATCCAAGCATCCTGAGCGCACCGTAGGCACACCATGAGCGCACTATAAGCGCACCCTTCCGATCACGCGCTGAATGCTAATTGGCTGTCAAGTGGTTGTCAACATTCGAAACCAGGAACTGTTGACAGCCATTTTGTGCCTCGGTAGAAGCGAGGCTGAAGAAGTTGGTGGAATATGTGTGCAAAACGGAGAAAGGGGCAGGGTAGAAACATCCTGATCCTCTAGATCTGTTTAGGGGACCCCCAGGGCTTAATTTTTTTTTAAACCTGGCAGGTGTGTCCCACGGGGCTTCTTTTATAATTAGCCCCCGGGGCCCAAATCCTGGGGGCAAATTTAAAAAATGTATGAGGGCCCAGAGGGGCCCTTTAGACCCGGGACCGCCACCCCCCTGCTCTCTCTTTCAAAATTCAAACCAAGTTTGCTGTGGGAGGGCGGGAGCCGCAAGGCTTTTGACTCCCACCCTTTCATAGAAAACAGCAGTGTCCCGGGCACTTCGGGACACTGCAAGAGCCAGACATGGCGGGTTGCGGTACCCAGGGCCCTCAAGGGCTCCAGGCGGGGGGTCAAGTAACCTCTTTTCCACAATACAGAAAGCCCCGGGCTTGGGGGGTCGCTAAGGCCTCTAACTTTGCAGGGGGAGCCTTGGAGGCCCACACCACCATTTATTTTATAGCCCCGGGGGGTGGCTCTCACTCTTGCATAGCAAACAGTAATGTTGAAAAAAAAAGTGGCGACATTTTTAACGCAGTCTTTGTAAATATGCCCCTAAGTTTTGAAATGTCGACAATCCCGTCTCCCATTTAAATAGACATGAAATATTTATTGAAGTACATTGCGAATTGTGAAGCAACACTGTCTAATTGTGATTGATAAAGAATTGAAAGAGTTGTGTACTTCTTTTGCTCGTAATGTGCATAGGGTCAGATTTACAAGTTCCTTGCGTTACTATTGCATCACTTTTAAGATGGGAAAAGTGACGTGAAAGTGGCGCAAGGGGCTTGTAAATCTGCTACACAGTGTTCTGTGTTACTTTGCTTTCCTTTCTGTCATGTAGAAGATCCTCGGTAAATATAACGGTTTATGTACAGCCAGTACCTTTCAACCCTACCCCCAAACTGCTAACTGCCTATAACCATAGTAACAGTTCATGGAACACTTATGTGAGCACCGAGGTTAGAAGTTCACCACAGAATGACGCTAATCGATACAGTTACTGTCCTGGCTTTGTACAAGTTTTCCATAGGAACCGTTAGTAGTACCTATAGACTGTATCTTGTGGGCGGAGTAGGAGGGACATCTGATTGGCTGACGTGTTCTAAGGAGGAGCTTCCAGAGCTTAATGTTGATTGGTTGCGAACTATTGAAAGTAGAAGTGTTGGCCGACATTCACTTCTGCTCTGCGGAGTGGGAGGGACATCTGATTGACCGACGTGTTCCAAGGAGGACTTTCCCAAGCTATGGGGCCGATTAGGATGGAGGATTTTCCGCCTCCTCCGGGCCGGCGGAAGCCACCTCCGGCCCGGAGGAGGCGGAAAATCCTCTGCGGAGTCACCAAAGACCCACCGCCAAATTAGGATGGCTGGTGGGTCTGGAATTCCGTCCGCCGCTTTTCCGCCGCGGTCGGCTTCCGACCGCGGCGGAAAAGCTATAACATGGCAGCCGGTGTCTATGAGACACCGTCCGCCATATTATGATGTTTGTGGAAAACTGCTTTTCCAAGGCGGCTTTTCCGCCATGGAAAAGCATACGGACATTCACTTTGGGGGCCCGTTGCGGGCCCCCTGGGTGAATGGGGGGTGGGGGGTGCACATGGGGGGTACCTATGGTACCCCCCTGCATTTGCGTGCACAAAGCGGCAGGCACCGTGCGGTCCCTGCCGCTTTGTGCATGTAAATGTAACACATGCTTTTTTAACATTGCGGCGGGTGCAGCTTGAAGCTGCACCCGCCGCAATGTTAAATATAGAGGATGTGACCGCCACCCTGGCGGTCACATCCTAATCAGGACGGAGGGAACGCCACAGCCCCTGCGGACGTTCCCTCCTCCTCAAGGGTGGCGGACGGACGCAAGTCCGTCCGCCATCCTAATCGGCCCCTTAATGGTGATTGGCTGTAAACAGTTGAAAGTAGAAGTGTTGTCAGCGATTTCTTCCCTCTTCGTGGAGTATTAGGGACATTTCATTGGGTAACGTGTTCAAAGTGGGACCTTACGAAGCTTAATGTTCATTGGCTGTGAAAAATTGAAAGTTGAAGATTTGGCAGTCATTCCTTCCTCCTCTGCGGAACCACATGGACATTTTATTGGCTAAAGTGTTTTGAGCATGTTTGCTTCTTATTGGGTGGCAACGGTTCACTGTTGTCAGTGATTTTGTGATGCACTTCCAAAGGAGTATGGGAAAAGAAAGTAGTAGATGGGAGGGCAGTGTTTTTTTATCAAGTTTGCATGTGGGATACTTTCCAGGAGCACTATTTACTTATAATGTGGTGTTTACTTTTCTGATGGGGAGATGTGGTTGCGCAGCAAAAATTTCAGTCTAGGTTTGAAACAGTTTTTATTTAGCAAATACACATAAACTTTCTTCAGAAACTGACGCTTATACATGTGAGGGGTGACAAATAAAAATGGAATTTCATAAAATATCAGTTAAGCGTGGCCAATCTCTCTTTTTTATGCTATAGTTTGTAAAAGTGTTGCCCCATATTCTTGATAATGTAAGAGGGCCTCTGTAACTTTTAGATAAAGTAGAATAGAAGTGCTACAACAAACACTCCAGCACTAAATGATCTGAGTAAATAACTGGTAAATACAAGTGACTTTATGTAACATAGAAATGTATGCATTATTATTTTTCAAATGTTTATTTTGTACAATTCCGGAACGTTCTGTCGTAGTGCTTAGAGATCGCACAATGTTTCGCTAACAAATCACATACTAACTTAAGAATATATAGGATAGTACTATTATAGTACTGGTCCTATATATTCTTTAGGGAGAAGGTGAATAGGAACCGTAACTGAGAAGAATAGAAATTAGAAAATAACATTCAGAAATGTAGGGTTTATCAAATATTTATGAAAGCTATATTTTTTATTCTGCAATTTCGTAAAATATGCTCCCTGATAAAAATATCTGATCAAATATGTTCTAATGTTTTTGTAAGCTGTATTACAGATGGCGCCAAAAAATCTCTTATTCCTCTTAAGTAACAATAGGACAATCTATTACAATATACCGATTGATACCATTGTTACAGTAAAAAGAAAAGGAAAATAAAGTTATCTATTTAACTATAACGAAATACTTTTGACCAGTAATTACTTCCTGAGCTTCTTTTCTCCGGAAGGTCAAAAAGGTTGATCTTTATGGCGACGGGTCATAAACTCCTATGAGATCATGACTGTGAAAATTATGATATATATATTCACAGTATATGATCAAAAGGTGGGAACAGACTAAAAACCAGAAGCTGGTGACGTTGCTTATATATCTTTACTCTTTGTGCCGACGGGTCATGAACTCCACTGAGACCAGCATAACTGTTAATATTATAATATACATATTACCAGTATATGATCCCTACGGGAAAACACCCTAACAACTGGAAGGTGGTGAAGTTGATTGTAAAGGTTTAGGGTTTGCGCCGACGGGTCACCAACACCTTTGAAGGGAAGTACAGTGTCAATATTATAATATAGTAAGTCACAATATGTAAGCTGAAAGGAGCCAGAAAAGGAGCAATGTTTGTTGTAATCTATCTATTTTTGAAAACAAGCTGCTGACGTTACATAATAAATGGAAAAACATGCAGTAACTCTTTTTTCTAGATATAAATGTTTAAATATTGACAAATGGCCACAAATTATAACTATCTACTATGCCATAATGAAACAACTTACAACTCCGGAATATGTTTGTTGACGCAAAACAAGAATCCGATGCTCGGAACGGGAACCTGCATCATAGATTGGCGACGCAGAAATAACTCGCGAAAATGAAACTAATCGCACAATAGGTTTGGTTTATATCGTTTTTGGGTATTTAGTAGTCTATGGAAGGAAGATCCAGCTCCGCCTATGTAGATGTTACATTTTACAGTTTACACATGCTCACGTTTTAACTGTTTTACTTATGAACGTGTTGGGAAAAGTTACAATCTGTGATGCTGTAAAGGTTTCGATTTCCATAGTAACACGTATAAGGTCCTTATTATCTACGTACGTTTGAGAGTTTAAAAAGTATTACCCAGTAAACTGTGTTTTTTGTATTCTCATGATTAAAAAGATCTAAATAGAAGACATGAAAAAAATATTGTTTGCAATAGAAGAAAAAAAACGTGTTAATATGTGTTATCACTATGCTGTTAAATTTAAAAAAATGGCAGCATTTGTAAAGCGTAGAGCTACCCCCAGAAAGGTGTGCCAGCGCTTGGGGCGCTGGGAAGATTAAGCAAGGTGTTACCTACAGTGAGATAGGGGTGGGCTAAGATGTTGATGGACTTTGGAATCGAACTGTGAACGCTGTTGTTCGGAGTCAGGTATTATAGGTGTTGCGTCATACTTTTAGCACACTTATATGGTAATTACTGATAATTAAGTAGAAAACTTTCTTAAATTATAAGTTGGGCTCCTTGTTTTCTGTTTTTACTGATTTTTACAGAGAAATACAGACAGAAAAGTATTTATTTTCATCTGTATTTATTTTAAAGTGTGGATAAATACGGAAATTGGGTTATTTTTTGAGCAATTGTAAATGCTGTCAATGATGAGTACTAGGCCAATAGGTCTGTCGTTCTAAAAGTAAAAGGGTAAAAACAATGAAAGACTTTTAGTAAAGAGCCTTAAAGAGCAATATATATGCTTGTATAAGAAAACTTGCACATTTTAATATGAAGGTTGTGTATAGTTTATCAACTTAGAGTGTTTACATGAGTGAAAGCGGTCAGTCTTTCAGCCACGAGTGCATATTTATCAGTAAAATATTGTGGAAATTTACTAATTTCAGATTCATTTTTTTACAAAACCCAAAATAAATATGGGTAAATACAGATACAATTATGTCAAAATATTATGTATAAATACAGATGGAAATGTCCCAAAAAATAATACCATAAAACCAGGAGGTATAAGTTATAAAACAATACTGTTAAGTTTGCTTTTACTATAAAAAGTATACATGTGTTTTTAACATTTACTTAAAAAACACTATAGGTTATAGGGATATTGTAGTTATTAACATTTTAAAAACCTTTGAAATTGACTGAAAAAAACATAGCTTTCAGGCAGGCTATAGTTAGGAATTATCATTTAAAAAACCTTAGAAATTCACTGAAAAAACCATAGGTTTCAGGGGTGTTATAGTTAGCTCGACATTTCACTCATACAAAACCATTGAAATTCCTCCGTTATAGTTAGTTGTACTAACTGTAACTCTCATGCCCGCAATCCACTGGTGATGATGTCACATATTACATCATTCATGACATGGTCAGTGACATCACTGATGACATCTCAAATGACATCACTGATGACATCACTGATGACATCCTCCAGGTGCCAATCAGATACACCTCATCATACACTAGTATAACCTTTCATCATTCACTAAAAAATACAGAGAATCATATTTGAATCCATTGACACACACAAATACAAGTATCTAAAAACCTACTCAGTGATTTCTTGATCTACACACACATCTAATCAATTACCTATAGATTCACTCATACATATTGTCAATAATCAATAAAATGCTATCAAGTATACTTATACACCTATATTGATAATACACACTAGCACACATCCTATTCACTTATGCAGTCATCCTACTCACTTTTGGAAATAAGGTATCATATTTACATTTACTCAGCTACATACTTATACTAATAGCACCTCAGTTATTCATATAGATAGTAACTGATACTTAGTGTGTTATGAAATCACTATTATGAGTATACAGTTATCTATGCAGTCACTCATGCAATTAATGAGTTTAATGTATAGTTATTTATATACAACGACTGTCATATATACTGCCTTTTATTTTTTTGTACTTTGTTAGACATGTACCAATGAGAAATATATTTGCTCATCACCACACCCATAAATATATTCACTCACCTAAAACAACTATTATAACATGTGTTATAAACGTCTTTTCCCTACTGAATTAACTATTAACATATCTTTGGGCAGTCACAGATCCCCCACCGATCCACACACAAATTCACTCTCCCTTAAAAATAATCAGTTAACTAACCAATAACTAATATGGACTTTCATGTAGCTAGTAACTAACTGGTGCAGCAGTTTACACAACAACTAACAAAATAATACAGATATTTACACAGTTTAGTCACTATCCAATATATTTAGTGAGACACTATAAAATAGTCAAGTAAACAGTCAATCACGCTGCTACTAAATCCTCTCTCAAGATAGGAATATATTCACTGATTTTTAAATATAGATTGCTATTTATATAATAATACATATTTAAATATCAAACCAAACCACATTCAATGGATGATGTCATCAGTGATGTATTCAGTGATGTCATTTGAGATGTCATCAGTGATGTCATCAGTGATGTCACTGACCATGTCATGAATGATTTTATATGTGACATTATCACCAGTGGATTGCAGGCGCGAGAGTTACAGTTAGTACAACTAACTATAACGGAGGACTTTCAATGGTTTTGTTTGAGTGAAATATCGAGCTACCTACAACACCCCTGAAACCTATGGTTTTTTCAGTAAATTTCTAAGGTTTTTTAAATGATAATTCCTAATTCCTAACTATAACCTGCCAGAAACCTATTAGAATTTATATATAGGGGGTCATTTGAGATGTCATCAGTGATGTCATTGACCATGTCATGAATGATCTAATATGTGACAACATCAGCAGTGCATTGCGGGTGCCCGAAATATAGTTAGTCCAACTAACTATATAGGAGCAATTTCAATGGTTTTGTATGAGTGAAATGTCCAGCAAACTATAACACCCCTAAAACTTTTTTTGAATGAATTTCAAAGTTTTTTTTAAAGCTAATTCCTAACTATATAAGGCCTGAAACCTATGGCTTTTTTAGTGAATTTCAAAGGTGTATTAAATGCTAATTCCTAACTATATAAGGCCTGAAACGGTATACACCTGTTACAATGCAACTTTTACAACTACCTACCATTACAACGCAACTTTTACAACGCATACCATTACAACGCATTGCGCTGGGGGGCGCTCTAGGATAGGGAATAAGTTTAATTTACTATCCAACACCTTCCCTAGTGTCCACGGGGACTGGAGTTGGAATAGTAAATTATACTTACCACTATCCAGCACCTCTAAGCGCTATGCGTTGTAATGGTATGAGTTGTAATGGTTGCGTTGTAATGGTAGGTAGTTGTAATGGTATGCGTTGTAACGTCATACATCCCCTGAAACCTATGGTTTTTTAAGTGAATATATATATATATATATATATGTATATATATATATATATATATATATATATCCAAACCACAGCAATCGCTTTAGACCCCTGCCGCTGCCAGTGGCGGGCCCAGACGGGATAGCGAGTCCCTCAACAAATCCAGCGCTTCGCCTCTTCAGATGAAAGAAAGGACTATCCGGGCCACCAAGTTCAAGAAAGCGTGTTTCTATCTCAAATTCGCTCCACTCGCCGCGTTTCGAAGATCAAAACTTCTTTCTCACGAGTGCTAGTGCATTCTTACAGTATCCTTAAGTACAAGTCACATGATATTTACGTCATACACATAAACATAAACAACAGACTCGCTGAAGTTCAGAATTACGGAGCTACATTGCAAAGTTACGGCAGTGAAATGAAAGAAAACAGAAATACATTCTCTCCTTAAATTAATGTTGCACACAGTTGGTGATGATGGTCAAAGGGTTAAAGCATAATTATCAAACAAAACGAGCAGAATTTATAGCAACACATTCAAGATGCATAATACTTTGTGCATTATAAACCATGGCATTCAATAAAGCATGATTTGTTTAAAAAAATGATAGGATTAATAAAAATGCCAGTATTCAGTCTGTGATTGCGAAAACAGTGTCCTCAAAACAAATTGAGCCCCAGTGGGCATTCACAGTTCGCGAGTGTTGTAAACATGGAGACCCATTCACCGCCTATTGTTCCTAAGCTGTGCACATGTGAAGTGCTAGTGAGTTAGCTCAAAATGATAAAACCACCCGAGCTAAAATCCTCCTCAATAGATAGCACCATAGCTTTGGTTTGCATGAAAAATAAAGATGTGGCCGTTAAATAAAGCATGATTCATTCAAACGCAGACTATATTGTTATTCATGTAATTTTGTGCCGTCTCAATGTTGGCCCAAGTGGGCATTAACACTGTTCTGCTTAATCCAGCCCAAGTGGGCACTCAGTTTATAGTTCATGATATTGCAGTCATACCACAGCAATCCTGAGATCTGGTACTCTAATAATTCCCATTCATTCCGCAACTGCCATATGTGCTTCAAATGTACTGGTGCCAAAACCGTGTGCATGAACTCTCCTATTAAGGCTTCCCAGAGATCTGTAAAAGTAAAGAAAAGAAAATAGCATGTGACTAATTAATTGTAAAATCATTGTCTAAAACAACATACATCTCACATACAACATTTAAAATCAAGGAAGAAGCGGGGATGCTCTAATTGTCTTGAAGTGGATGTATCTTTAGCCAAG